>NW_024081035.1:1109376-1326130 GCF_003009895.1 Hyaena hyaena
TGTTTCTATAAAAATAAATCTCAATACTACTCAGCACTAAAAATGAACAAAATACGAATACATACAACAACACAGAGGCGAAATAAAAAAGGGTACAACATCAATGACTACATGAATATTCCATTTATATGGAGTTTTAGAAAATGGGACTTGATGAGGACAGAAAGGAGATCAGTGGTTGCCTAGACCTGGGTGTCCGGGATGGGAGCCACTGAAAAGGAGCGTGAGAAAACTTTGTGGCAGAATGGACAATATCCTGATTATGGTAGTTTTTACATGGATTATAGGATACCACAATTCATCAAAAACTATACTTAACAAAGGGTAAATTTTATTCGTTGTGATTTATACCACAATAAATGTAACAAAAATAAATGTTTATCCATTTCCTTAAAAAAGTCCATAGGAGAGAAGTTATATTAGTGAAAAATAGCAGAAAGAAAAGGACCCATTCATCTCTACAGGCTTTCTAACTCTATTCCCAAAGTAAGTTATATTACTTGGCTTTGCTTTTCACAGAAAATGCCCTAAATAGATATGTTGTAATTATATTGTTCACCTTATCGAAAGATGAGAATAAGAAATCACTAGGAAGACAATTTCTGCATTTTCATTAATCTCACTACTGAAGGCCAAATCCATAAGGTTCTTTAAACTTCCTTAGTCACTGATCTAAATCATTTAATACCGGAAAATAAGTTTCAAGACAAAATGTTTTTAGTTCTTTCAATATATCATTCCTTTTTGATTTTGTTACCATGAAACTCAGAGATAAATACTCAATTGTGCCAGCTTTATTAGTCTTAATTTCTTTTTTTTTCCCATAGAGAATTTTTTACTTTCTTGAGACACAATTAGCATACAACATGTGTACATTTAAGGTGTACGACATATTGATTTGACAAATTTATACTACAATATGATCGCCAGTATGGTGTTAGCTAACACCTCTATCACATCACATAATTATCATTTCTTCTAATGGTAGGAACAATTAAAATCTAATTTAATGCTTATAATACAGTTTTGTCTGTAATCCCTGTACTGTGTATTAGATCTCCAGGATTTATTTATCTACTATTTGCAAAGCCTTGAATTTTAGTATCATTTTCACCTACCATTTTATTGGTAGTGTATCACTGTATGAGTCTTTAAAAAATACATCCTCACCCACTTCGGGATAATGTACGGTAAGAAACAGAGAAATCCAGGAGCCCTCTGACAAAGCCAGCAATAAAACTGAATTTCGTCAAAGTATAACTCTTTAGTGAAGATCATGTAGTTCGATCAAATTCCCAAAGGAATTCAAGTTGGATATCCAGGGACCAGTAAAGGATTCTTGGATTAGTCAAGGAAAAATAAGAACAGTCGGGGGACAGATAGGCATTAATTTGGATAGCCTAAAAAATAGCTAAATTTCATAGCGTAAAAAGAAGGGTAGGGGGGTAAATGCATTATAGAGAGTCTCTGGGGCCTGAGCTGTAGCCATTCTACATATGCCCCTGGACACTTTCTGCACTGGATAGCCCTGCCTCTGGAGTAACACCTTATTAGTGGGATTCACCCTGCTGATGAATTACAGTAATGCATCATTAGAATGACAGGCCACACTGGTGATGCATTGCCAAGTAACTTAATGAGAGCAATAACTCATTCCGATTATGCTCCCATGAAAGGAGGGCTCAGTCTTCAGAAGAACTCATCTACAAGCCCATTCTGCTTAATTACAGGATACAACATACACTAATAGTAATGTCAAAATGTTCTTTGGCACCAAGTTTTTGGCACTGATCAAAATGTAATTTATGGCTCTACTCTGTACACTTGGAAGCATCCACACAGGATACACAGTCTCAAGTTGTGTAACAAGACACCGTGGAATCCATTTGGTTTCTAGGCTGGGGGAAAAACACACACACACACACACATTTTACTGTAGATCTCTAAATGGGTGCCTGAGAGATACAAGTTTGAGCTCTTATGTCAATCGAGGTGCCGTGGAAGCTGCCTTTGGTTCGAAATAGATGGGGGGAAGAAGAGGAGAAACAGAGTGACTTTGCTTTAAGATTGACAAGAACTGTTTATTACACAAATTGTATCTTCACAATGACAGATTACTTTCATATGGATTAGACCTAAAAATAAACCCATGGGTGTCTTAGGGTTATACTCAGGATCAGCCCAAGAAAGCAATAAAAACATGGTGATGAAGGGGCACCTGGGTGGCTTAGTCGGTTAAGCATCCGACTTTCGCTTAGGTCATGATCTCGTGGTTCGTGGGTTCGAGCCCCGCGTCGGGCTCTGTGCTGACTGCCAGCTCAGAGCCTGGAGCCTATTTCAGAGTCTGTGTCTCCCTCCCTCTCTGACCCTCCCCTGCTCACGCTGTCTCTCTCTCTCTCTCCTAGAAATAAATAACAATATTAAAAAAAAAAAAAAAAACATGGTGATGAAGAGGAAGAGGAGGCTCACTGATTAAGCTTTTAATAATAATCATTCCCATGAGTTACACATCTACTTTGTCAGGCAAGGTACTAGATACTTTTCCCGTGCTACCTTTAATCCTGAGAGCTACACCACAAAGCTCGTTTATCCCCACTGATAAGATAAGGAGACTGAGGGTCTGAGAGTTCAATATGACTTGCCTAAAGTCTGATAAAGTAGGTAATGCAGAATTCGAACTGGGCGGGAGTCAGACAGTGCACTTCAGTCAATAAGAAGATACGGTTTGTGGCCAGAGAAAATGATGTTGGTCACCAATGGCTGGGAACAGAGTTATTTAGACAAAGATAATGTTTTTAATTCTAGATAGCACATGTAAAATGACAAAATAAAGGACAATTAGAAAAGGCTTGGGAAGGGGCCCCTGCGTGGCTTAGTCATTTAAGCACCCGACTTCGGGTCAGGTCATGATCTTGTGGTTAGTGAGTTCGAGCCCCATGTCAGGCTCTGGGCTGATGGCTCAGAACCTGGAGCCTGCTTCAGGTTCTGTGTCTCCCTCGTTCTCTGCCCCTCCCCACTCATGCTCTGTCTCTCCTTCCTTCGAAAATAAGTAAGCATCAAGAAAAATTAAAAAAAAATATATATAAGCCTTGGGAATAGTTGGGAATAGGTTAGATAAAGACTAACAACAAAAAGTGGGACAGTGTGTAAAAAAACAAAAACAAAACCCCCCCACAAGACTTAAAGAAGAATATAACTCTTTCCAAATATCTGAAGGGCAGTCACGTAGAAGAGGGAGCTAGCTTATCCTGTTTTCTCAGCTCTGCAGAAGAGACGCAAGTAGGAGAATTTACTGGAGGAAGAGTTCAGCTCGGCAGAAAAAGGAAGAACTTTGTAACTAATGGATCAGGGACCCAAGGTCTGGACCCAAGGTTGGTACCTAAGTACCAACCTCCGCCAAATCAGAAGAACACAAAATGAGGACAGGGCAGGGCAGAGGGAGGTTACTGTGCATCGGGCATGCAGCAGAGATTTCTATTTTCAGTGCGTGTTCTGACAAGCTAGACATTAAGGAAATTTGCAACCCTAGGGATGAAATAGGTCATCAATTCTTATTTGAAACCACTGGGGCTAGATGTGTTTGGGAATTCATAATTTTTCAGAGTTTAGAAAGGTAATTTAGTACATATGCCATTTGTTATGGATGGTCCCCAACAGAGTCTGGAATAGTACTCCATAACCAAACACATAAATACTTCGGTCTTTGTTTTTAAATTGTTCCGAATAGTTAAAAGACTATGCACAGCCTTACGTCAGCTCAAGTCAGGTTACACTTGAGTTTCAGGGGAGACATTTTTGTCCAATGAATTATGAGAAGTACTTTTGGATTCTGGAAATTTGGGGATTTTAGAGTTGTAGATAAGGGACAGCAGGACGGTAATAACTGATATGTGTTCATTACTGCCTATATTACTGTACTGCTAGTAGAGAAACTCTGAAGGCTGGATTTGGTCAGCCCATCTTGCAGATGGGAAGTCTAAGGATCGGATATACCACGTGACTCTCCTAAGGCCATGCAGTAAATGCCAAGCCTTGGAAATGAACTCCTGTCCATGTGGCTGTAAAACCAGGGTCTGCTCAGTGAAGGATGCATCCTCTAGGATGTCATGAGCCCACAGGGTGAACTTTTTACCTCAGCTTGAACTTGAGTCTATATTTGAATTTGGTAATAATCTCGTTTATTTTTCCATTTCCTTTTTAAAAAGGCATTTATTTATTTATTTTGAGAGTATGCGCGCACGAGAGAGAGAGACTGTGAGTGTGTGAGCGGGGGGGGGGGGCATAAAGAGAGAGAGAGAGAGAGAGAGAATTCTAAGCAGGTTTCATGCTCAGTGCAGAACCAGACATGGGGCTCAAGCCTACCACCATGAACCAAAATCAAGAATCAGACAATTAACCAATGGATGCACCCAGGCACCACTATTTTTCCATTTCTTATTATCACTTCTGAGGTCCAGATACCACTAACAGAAGCCAGGACAAGAATTAAAGAGCTATTAATACAACTCAGGGCCAGGGTTATTTCTGGAGTATATAAATACGGACACATCAGGCACATGTGTGCCCTTCATGTGATATAGAAAAGTTATGAAAGCAGAGGACTTAAATTCTTCTAAGGACATTTTTCAGTCATTCAAAATGTGGACACAGCACTAAAAAGGGGCTTTTACTGAACACTAAGAGAGATTTGAGCAAGCCCAATTCACAAAGAATCAACTTTAGATGCAGTAACAACATTTTACAAAATGAAGCACCTTGAGAAAGAAAGATCCTGGTAAATATTTGATAATGATCTATGAAGGCCATTTTTTTTTTAAGTGGGAGATAGTGTAGGACAGGAAGCATTCTCAGAACAGGATGAGGAGAACTATTCAAGAAGTGTGATTTTCCTTTGGTCCCGATGGCTATGAAGCTAATTTTCCTCCATTATCTGGTGTCTTTCCATACATCATCGTTTGATCACTTCTCTTATACCTGTGTCTTGTGTCATAAGATGGCTGAAAACTTGTTTTGGAAGTAGACCCCAAATTACAACTAAAAAAGGTCAATTTGCAAAGCTGTTGAGTGTTGAGTATATAAACAAAACCTAAAAAACAATATCTTATTATTCACTGCTTTAAACTTTTATGGGGCTGTTTATTCACCTCACTTGACCTGCATCAGTGACCCCATTAGATAGTCACGGCCACGGATGACCATCTCTAATAGATGACTGTCCAATCATTTGGACTGGTGTAAGTGGCTGAGTGAGCTTTTGAACTTGAGTCTTAGAACTTCAATGTCAGTTAGTTCTCTCTCTCTTACATAGTGTTTTCTCCAAATGAATCACAGTACTAATCACAAGACTTTTGATAACTGTTAAATAAATATTGATTAAAACTGTAACGGCTAAGTTATTGTAAGATGAATTCTCATATACAGGAAAACTGTTATAAGGGTGCCTGGGTGACTCAGTAGGTTAAGCATCCAACTTTGGCTCAGGTCATGATCTCATAGCTCATGCATTCGAGCCCCGTGATGGGCTCTGTGCTGACAGCTCAGACCTGGAGCCTGCTTCGAATTCTGTGTCTCCCCCTCTCTCTGTCCCTCCCCAGCTCTTACTCTGTCTCTCTCTCTCTTTCCTTCAAAAATAGACATTAAAAAATTTAAAAAAAAAGAAAAAGAAAAATTGTTTTGTTTGTTAAACAGAGGAAAATAGTCTATTAGTTGGTGTCTGCTGAACCATGAAGTTAGAGCACTATAGCCGTCAAACAGACTGGTTGAGCTGGAGTTATAGTGAAGTCCAAGTGCAGTTACAGCATTCAATCAATGGTTGCCTATGAAGGTTTTATAAAACAAGTTAAGCAGTGGATTTTTGGTACGTGAGATGATACAGGTGCATTCTTTAAGATAATCCCGTGCCTATTCAATAATTCTCTATAGAAAAAAGATGAATTCAAATCACACATTTTTCTCAAATATCTTACTCTGTACATGGCAATAACAGTTTAAAAATGAGGAATGTGTGCCTACGTAGATTTCCTTCTATTTTTGATTCCAGGTTGTTTTTTTCTCCATTTCAAGGCTTACGTGTGACCCTCTTTCTATGAACCTAAAAACCTGTACGGATCTGGCAGGGTGAGTATGTAGGAGCCTGCATTCCACAACCAATCAGGAATAAAGTTCTCTGATAAACCTAATGGGACTTCCAAAAAGCCGTGACATTGTGGTTCATGATCTAATACGATTGTCCAGAAGATACCATTTTTGAAAATAAAAAGGGTGAGCCTGTGTTTTAGCTGGAGATTCTGATAAAACAGAGTTTGGACATTGGAAGTGGGGGAGGGCAGTTTAGAGCCTGCTGGCAAGCGTGATATCAACATAACAAAGGGACAGACCCCCCCCCCCCACCCGCCGCCGTAGCTTTCGGTCTTGGCACCAAACGATGGGTCACGTTCTAGCAGAACCTCAACATACCAGTGTTACTTCGAACGGTAAAGACAAAATGGCTCAGACACAGGAATGCCTCGGAGCTGTTAGATGCTCTTCTCCACTTTGTGCTTTTACGTTCTTATTTTTCTCACACAAGTAGCCAGAAAATGAGAAATTCTCGGGGGTCCCCCTTACCTTCACTACAAGATGACATATGGATGCACACTGGGTTTTTTTTTTTTAACCTAGAGACAATCCCTGTATCAATGTCACTAAGACATTACCACTTTTGCATTGGACTGCAAGCACTTTGTGAGTGTTTGGTTCTCTACTAACAGGGTCCTGGGGCTTCATGCATAGTAGGCCCTGAATAAACACTTACAGATAAATGAATGGGCCTCTTCATGATAAACTGAGGGCATGGGGAATGGCTAAGATTCAGGGCCCGTATCAGTTGGATGTTCAAATGCAGAGGTCAGGAGCCATCCCTCTGGCGGAGCAAGGTGCGTGGGAGGGTGGGAAGTCACACTGCCCTGACCCAGGGGGACTCCCGGGCTGGGCGGCACTGAGACCACTGGATAAGGCGTGAGGATAACTGGATGTCTGTTAGTCCTGGCTCTAGCAGCTCTGTGACCCTGAGTCACCTCTCTGGTCTCAGTTTTCTCTTTTATAAAACGGGAAAGAAGAACCTCCTTAGCTTCCTTCAGTATCATTGCAAGGATCACAGGCCAAAGTGCACTTGAACGCCTCTGCATGGATACAGTCCCAACCTACAGCAACATAAGGCCTTACTTTGCCAATGACCTCCTGCTTCCCTCATGGAAAAACACATGCGTGTTGGTAAGGTTTTATGTTACTGTGGCAGAATGCTCCAGAAGCCTCCTTTTCTACTGGGCAGAGGCATCCGGGCTGGGTAAACCACTGGTTGGGACGTACCTACATGCATCTGGTTTCAGTTACAGCTTTCCCAGAGAGAAGTTCTTTTTCTTTGGAAATAAATGGCAATTTCTAAGCATGTTTATACTTTATGATGATATGTTCTCACAAATGAAAAGGAATAACTTGGGAAAACATCGACCAGCACACTGGGAGTTTCAAAGAGCCTGAAGGGGAAACAAAAAAGCAACCTAAGTGGTGATGTGTGTGTGTGTGTGTGTGTGTTCGGGGGTGGGTGTTGAGGGAGTGCAAAGCTGATGACTGTCATGGCGCTTCTGAAATGCAGCCAGAGAAAACTGCCCGCCCTTGGGGCTGGAGTCCTTCCAAATACATACAGGCTAGGTGTCCACCGTCAGCCTGGGAAGCCCACAGCACCATAGCTCCGATCATCCTTTTCAAAAGTCAGAGAGGCTACTTTGTGTTAGAGCAAAAGGCTTCTAGGAATTACCAGTCCACTTTCCTCAGAAAACACAGGGAATGAAAATACATTTTACTGAATGGCAACAGTAAGTTTCTTTAGGTAAAAGCAACAAAGGGCAGGAAAGAAAAAAGGAAAGCCATGTGCACTAAAGGGCTTAAATCTTTGAGCAACAGGTTCTGAAGAGAATATCCCATTCTGCGACTGCTTCTATTTCTTATACTTTTTTTCTCCTTTTGTTGTTTGTTTATTTATTTATTTTTGTGAGAGATAGAGAGCACAAGCAGGGGAGAAGCTGAGAGACAGGGAGACACAGAATCCAAAGCAGGCTCCAGGCTCTGAGCTGTCAGCACAGAACCCAACGTGGGGCTCGATCTAACAAACCGTGAGATCATGACCTGAACCGAAGTCGGACGCTCAACCGACTGAGCCCCCAGGCGCCCTGCTTCCATTTCTTATAAGCTTGGGCCCCGCTGGGCCTCTGCTCTCAGACCGAGTGTACCCCCCAGTGCTGTGCTTGTCAGAGGTAAGGCAAGAGAAGGAATTTGAACCCCATTCCTACCACCTGTTGGGCCTGGTGCTTTGTGCACCTTCTCAAATGTTCCGTGGAGCTCAGGCAAACGTTGTTACTCTCCCTTTTACAGAAGAGGAAAGAGAGTCTCGGGCTTCGGGGGGGACACAAGGTCACACAGCTGAGAAGTGACAGAGCTACGATTCATGCCCAGATCTCCGCGCGGTGACCTGGCCACCATCCTTCCCTAGGTCCTAGGACATTGAGGGATCAGAAAGGAGGGGAGAAAACTTCAGGCCCTGTTTGCCTTCTTCCCCGATCCCTGCAGTAATGACGGCACAGACACAGTTTGAGCCATTCTGCAGCCAGGGAAGCAGATTCCTAAAGAGATTACAAGTCATAACCGTGACAGACTGAAACAAATCACATATGCTTACATTCATGAGTTCTTAATGATAAAACAATTAATTGGTTTCTTTTTGGGAAGATGTTGGGGATCTGACTCCGTATTGTGACCACCGGTAGATAAAAATCAGAGTCAAGCACTTACCCTGATTTTCTTCTCCACACTGGACCACCAGACAAGCAAACAGGCAATGAGGGGAAGTTTCTCTGCATGGAAATATTTCAACAAACCAATGAAGAATGATAATGATATGATTGCAGTATTTACTCCTAATGATTTAGGGATTTATGCATGGAGGATCAATGGCTAGTTCCAAGACCAAAAGAGAAAATTTAGACACCATGGACCTCTTGATGAAGAACATCTCACCCATCTCCTCAGAAGCCAGCTTCCCCCAAACAAACGTGAATGTGATTAACCCTTTAGATTCACCGATTCACAGGGAGCGCAGAGGCCAAAGGAAGGTGTAACCCCCATGGTGGGAACGCCACCTGCAAAATCCAGGCAGAGGCAAACTGTACACAAAAGACTTGGCTCCTTCAACAAATCAATTGTAATGGAGTAAAAAAAGAACTTAAGGGGCAAAAATAGAGATTAGGGGAGATAGGGAATATTGAGAAAATAAAAATCAGTATTAACTCTGGTGTCTGGGAATGTACTCTGGGTAATAGAAATGTATTCTTTACTTCTTTACAAGTATAAAGTTGACTACCCTCCAAGTTAGGATAGTGGCTCCTCTTGGAGGCAGGGGTATTTAGAAAGAGGTGGGGAGAGGGCTCCTGTGGTAATTGGCAAAGTCTAGCTTCTTCCATGGGGGGTGGTTATAAGGGTTTCCACCTTTAATAACTGCTACACGCTTGTGTTACTTTAACAATGACTCTTTACATACAACTGTGTGTGTGAGAGAGACAGAGAGAGGGAGACTGGGACAGGGAGAAAAGAGGATAGGGAGAGACAGAGAGAGAGATTGGTCCTCTCTGAAACTGCCTCAGGATCACATTTTCAAATGGGAGTTCAGGGTGCTGAGCTCTGAGTTAAGCCATGTCCTCAAGTGTAAAATGCACTTCTGAGGAGGATTCCTTTTAAAACCCAACATATTGGGGGATCTGGATGGCGCAGTGGGTTCGACTTCGGCTCAGGTCATGATCTCATGGTTTCTCACGTCGGCTCTGTGCTGACAGGGTCTGCTTCAGATTCTCTGTCTCCTCTCTCTCTCTGCCTCTCCCCTGCTCACATGCACAAACAAGCTCTCTCTCCCTCTCTCAAAAATAAACATTAAAAAACAAATGATGTATTTAAATGGAATTTCTAAGGTTCTGTCCTCTTTATCAATGGTCAGTTCCAGTTTGGTTGATCAAATACTAGAGACTCATACCCAAATGACAGGATTTACTTTCTCCCATCATGGAGTTTCTCCATCGATAGCCAAATCCAGGGAACACTCCTGGGCCTGCACACCCTGAGACACAGGCAGCCCAATATTTTCCACCCAGAGGTACCAATGGCCTGTCTTCAACCCATGTTTCCTTCCCATAGCCTGAGGGCCAGAAGGACTGAGATAGGTCAGTCACCAGAAAAGCCAGGCTTCAAATCATAGCATAAAGACATCTTTATCCTGGGTAGCCTATGACACGCCCTGTCTCTCCCTCCCAGTCGCCGCCATGGACCAGGTGTCCAATTACTTTCATAAATGACGTTCGCCATTTATCTCTTCATTAAAGTGCCACATGCAGAAGAGTTTGCAGTTTGTCAAGCCCTTTCACATATATGCTCTCCTTTTCATGCTTTCTTTAAAAAATTCCATTCATGATTTAGAATTAATTGCTTTGTCTACAAAGGCATTTCATTGTAATCTATGGTTCCCAACCCTGATTACACTGACTGAGGCTGAGGAGAATCACCTGGGAAGCATTTCAAATATACCACAGAGGGGCTTCATCCTGAACCAAACAGAAACTTGGGGTCCTGGAGTATGGGCCCCGGCTGATTCTGGGTGCAGCTGGGAATGACAATGCCTGTCTGGGGTCTTTACACATTTGGCTGAAATCGATCAGCCCCATTTGATAGGCGTGTGTGTGTGTGTGTGTGTGTGTGTGTGTGTGTGTGTTGTTGTTGTTGTTGTTGTTGTTATTGTTCCTTTTCAGATTTCCCATTTGGTACTCATGGGTCACAGGTTCCAACCACCATGCCTTTCTTCCTGAGTCTATTGTGCTGGTTGTGGTTTGCATGCACCCTCAGAAATAGCCTCTGAAATCCCCCAATTTAAGAGTGGGATAATGGGGTGGAGTGTTTGGGTGGCTCTGTCACTTAAGTATCTGACTCTTGTTTTCAATATAGTATTTATTTATTTATTTATTTGAGAGAGAGAGAGAGAGAAAGAGAGAGAGAAAAACATGGACAAAGAGAGCATGAGTAGGAGAGGGGCAGAGAGTTAAGGAGAGAGAATCCCAAGCAGACTCTGTGCTGCCAGTGGGGAGCCTGATGCAGGGCTCGAACTCACAAACCATGAGGTCATGACCTGAGCCAAAATCAAGAGTCCAACGCCTAACAGAATGAACCAACCAGGAGCCCCAATATCTGACTCTTGATTTCATGAGATGAGCTAGCATCTGGCTCTGCATTGACAGTGCAAAGCCTACTTGGGGTTCTCTGTCTCCCTCCCTCTCTGTCCCTCCCCAGCTTGTGCTCTCTCGCTCTCACATGCGCACTCTCTTCCTCTCAATAAACAAACAGACAAACATACATTAAAAAAAATTTTTTTAATGTTTATTCATTTTTTGAGAGACAGAGACAGATAGAGCACGAGCAGGGGAGGGACAGAGAGAGAGGGAGACATAGAATTCGAAGCAGGCTCCAGGCTCTGAGCTAGCTGTCAGCACTGAGCCCGATGCGGGGCTCGAACCCACAAACTGCGAGATCATGACCTGAGCCGAAGTCAGTTGCTTAACTGACTGAGCCACCCAGGCGCCCCGACAGACATACATTTTTAAAAAAAGAGTGGGATAATGAGAAGGGAATTGGTGAAGGACACACCTCTCCTACTTGTTAACTACATAACATTGGGAAAGTGACTTAGCCTCAGTTTCTGCGCATGTAAAATGGGAACAATGATGTTACCGTTTCAGGGTTACTATGAAGATAAGAAATTATATTCAGAAGGAACGTGACCCACAGTCAAGAGCGCAAAACATGGGCACTTTGAATCTTAAAATCCCATTGGAAACCATGTAACTTATGCCAGCCCCACTCAAGTGCTCCAGTCCTTTCAAGTACATGTTAGGACATCCTGTCCAAATGCTTCTTTTGCAGTGATGTGAATTCAGTGTGGAAAAATGTGGAAGACTTACTCACACAAATATTTATAGCTTATATTTAAATTCTTATCTACTTAGATATTATTTTAGATGAAAAAGAAGTCACTGAGCTCCATTACCTCAGATACAGCCTTCCTACAAGTGGTTGACATACATATTCTAACACAAGTCCTCCTCTGAGTTAGCAAGGTGCTCCGCATCAGCAAGAGCCCCTACTGGTGGGGAATCCTCACACACAGCCCATCCGCTCACCCCACTTTAATGCCCGCAGGAGCATTTCTTATTCCTGGCTGGAGGCTCTCTCTTCAAAGTCAGCAGGAGCTCTGCCAACACAAAGAGCAAGAAAGCAAAGAAGCCAAGGGTGGGACCTCATTGAAGGACTTCTTCCTAGCAGTCATGGCACACACCAGCACGCCAGAGTTCAGAGTCCCAAACTTTTGAATTTCTGCTATGCTTGGCAACCTTAAAACTTAGATCAAGGTCATCTGTTCAGACGATGAAACTATAATAGAAATATTGCACCTTCACAGAAATGTATGAAACACTCTATGCACAATTTTGGTGAGTTGACTCCTCTGGCTTACTAACCAGTCATGGTTTTTACTAGTGTAGCTATGTTCTAATAAGGCAAAAGTTTAGAAATACATCACAGAATTCATTAACTTATTCATCAGACAAAGAGCGGATCATTCCAGATGGCAAGGGGCTACATAAATGACTTTTTCAAGAAAAGACGTTTATCAGTGTAAGAGCAGAGACTTTAAACATGATGGATACATTATCAAAGATGTCCTTTCTTGCCATTTAAAACAGAAGTGATTGACCACGTTTTGACATTCTTGGTGAGTCAAGGTCAACACGGTTAAAACCAATTACGGCTGTTCTGCCACAGGACAGCAATACTCCTCTGCAAAATAGCCCCTGTTCCAAGCTCTTAAATGTTACTCCCACTCTCACTGTTGCCAGTCACAGGCCTGCCTGTAGCAGGACTGACTTCTAGCCTATTTAAAAATGGCTGTGAGCTTCAGGAAAGTGCTTCATAAAAACCACTACAGCTGAGCATATCATGTCACGACTCAGCAGTGTCACTTGGAGGAGTATACTCACTAGTCATGTGCACAGGTGGTCACCAAAAGACACATACTAGGAAGTTCACAGCAGCCATGTTGGTAATGGTCCCAGACCGGAAAGTTCCCAGAGGCCCACTGTCAATCAGATAGGTAAATAAATTATGGTGTATTCACGTAGAGTGGAATACCAGACAGAAATGAAAAAGAAAGAACAGCTACATGCAACAATAGGGATGATCTCACAAACGTATTGAGCCAAAGGAGCCACGCACTAAGGGGCTCCAACTGTGTGACTGTAGCAGGCAAAGTGCAAGAACAGGCCACACAAATTCATGTTGTTGGGAGTCAGGGCACTGGGACTCCCGGGAGCAGTAATGGAAGAAGGAAGAAAAGAGGCTCCAGGGCGCTCTGATGATGTGGTTTATCACTTGGGTCCTGCGAATTCATTGAACTGTTTACTTACAGTACACATAACTCTCTGTATATGTATCACACTTCCATAAGAAGTTAAAAATAAAAAGCTGTGAGCAAGGAAAAAGAAAAGGTAAAGAATTCTATTTAAATTAAAATGACGGGAACACTGTGGAAAGCCTGAGAGGTTGGCTTATGAACCAAAAAGGAGAGCATAGGCTGTCACAATGCTTGGGGCCATCCCTTACTTCCCTTCTGTGCCCTAATTTCAGTTCCCAAGTAAATAATCTCTGGTAAGTAAGATTTTCCTACACATTGCTTTACCTGGAGTTTCCTTAGTGAGACGGCTTTGATCTTTTAGGTCATGTGGGTATGGACTTGAAGCTGATAATCAGAGGTTTTACTTTGATTTGTTTTTCTTCCAAATTCATAAAAATTTGGTAAGCAGAATAATTGGCACATTCATGAAAATGGCACCAGATTAAAATATACTTTGAGAGATGGGGCGCCTGGGTGGCTTAGTCGGTTAAGCGTCCGACTTTCGCTTAAGTCATGATCTCGCAGTTCGTGGGTTCGAGCCCCGCGTCAAGCTCTGTGCTGACTGCCAGCTCAGAGCCCAAAGCCTGTTTCAGTCTGTGACTCCCTCTCTCTCTGACCCTCCCCTGCTCACGCTGTCTCTCTCTCTCTCTCCTAGAAATAAATAAAACATTAAAAAAAATTAAAAAAAAAAAAGATATACTTTGAGAGATGACATGAAGATTTAGTAACACAATGCTCTGGAAAGTACACGGTCTCATATTTAACAAGATATACATTTCCTTAGAAATAAAATCAGTGTCTCAAACAAATACCTGCACTTCCGTATTTACTGTAGATTATTCACAGTAGCATTATCCACATTATTTCCTATACATGTAAAGAACTTAAATGTCCAAATATGGATGAACAGATTTAAAAAGTGGTATATTAATACACCCAATACACACACAGTAATACTATTCAGCCTTAGAAAAGAAAATCCTGCCATTTCCAACAAGGGTGAGCCTGGAAGACATTAGGGGAAGTGAAATAAGCCAGACAGAGACACCACAGATTCACCTCTATGTGGAATCTAAACAAGGTGAACTCAAAAAAGCAGAGAGGTACATGGTGGTGGCCAAGGGCTGAGAGGTCAGGGAAATGTTGGTCAAAGGGTACAAAGGTTCAGTTACTTGGGGTGAATAAATTTGGTAGATAGAATGTATAGCATGTAATATTAGTTACTATTATTGGATTGTATACTTGGAATCTTCTGAGAGGACACATCTTACATGAAACCTCACCAAACACACACACACACACACACACACAACTTTGTAGAGGTGATGGTAAGTCATTTAGCTTGTGTTCCTTTCACAATGTATGTGTATAAATAAAACATGAGACTGTATACCTTATAGGCATGCAAATTCTTCATGCCAAAGCCATCTCAAGTCATTCAAAAAATACATATTCCAGTATATAACACAGCCAACATTAAATAGCAAGTTGCTGGAATTATTGATGCTCAATTGGGCAAAGTTTATATTTTTGAATTAATTTCTGTGTTAGACAATTCACCCATTCTCCTTTCAGTTCTGTTCTCAAAATATAGACTAAGGAATGGAGTATATATAATGTTTTAGCCTCAACCCACTACTGGCTCTTTGTCCTTTCATGTTTGATGATCTCATTTCAACTCACTAGGAGAAAACAGAAATACTCATCCTCCCCATGACCTCAAAGGCACAGAAATACTTCACAAAACAAACTGAAATTTAGATAGCATGAGAGGCCTCTTTTCCTTTAGGCATACCTTATATTCCTTGCACGTGAGATTATCCGAATGGGGGAAACAGGTAGTATACGCAAGAGTAAGAGTATGATAGAAGAGAGCAAAGAGAAAGAAAAAATAAAATACGAATTGTAATGGTTTAAAATCATGGCTCGGAAACTCATGGCCCCTGGGGCAGATGCTGTTCACTGCCTGTTTTCATAAATAAAGTTTTATTGGAACACATCATGTTAATTCATGTATGTGTAGTTGAAACTGCTTTTGTGTGACAACAGCAGTTGAATAACTATAGCTGAGACCACATGATACCCGAAGCCAAAAATACTTACTACCTGGTTCTTCACAGAATAAGATGGCCAACACCTGGTTGAAATGACAATATATACACTTAGATTTCAAATTTCATATATGAACCATGGGAAGATGAACCAGTTGCTATTTTATCTCTTGATGCTTCAGTTCTCATCTACGGTAAAATCCATACATCTTCTGTGTGCTATTGATCATTATTCATAAATTTCCACAATTTCCACCAGACCATAATGGCTTCTGCAATATATTACAAAATATAAGTATATGCAGAGCACCATCCATTCTGGTGCTTTTGTTATTAATCACCAAGGCACTGTGATGATAAATATTCAGAAAATATTTGTCATGTTTTTGTAGAAATGGCTCAAATGTATGTTAACCCGGAAAGCTGATAAAAATTCCTTCCCTCTGCTCACTGACTCTGTTGTCAGGCGCCTCTTAGGATCCTGTCCGGTTTCATGCTCTTGTCACACTGAAATAAAATATTATCAAGTGCCTTGAACGTGTCTTGGTCCTTGGTAAGAGGGCCAGATTCTCAAGACCAATAAAACCAATGGATCTGATGCATAAGACCTAATGTTTCGAGTGCTTACTATGTCCCAGGCATGGCTCTGGTGCTTTACATATACTAACTAAATTAACCCTCACAACTACATCGCATAGGTACGGTTATCGTCATTGTGCAAGATGAGGAAACTAATGTAGAAAGGAAACTCACCCTAAGTTACACAGTTAATTAGGGCCAGAAACTGACTTCATGTTAACAATAAAAAACAGTGTTTATGGAGTGGACGTTTATGTGGCAGATCTAGAGCAAGAGTCTGCAAACTTTTTTTCTATCAATGGTTAGAGAAAAAGTATTTCATGCTTTGGGAGTTGGGGGTGGGGTGGGGTCTTTCTGCAACTTCTGACTGTGCAAGCAGTGTGAAAGCAGTCACAGACCATATGTAAGACAGTGGGCAAGGCTGGGTTCCCAAAAACCTGGTTTTCAAAAAGCGGGATGCAGAGTAGATTTGGCCCACCACTATAATTTGCCAGCCCTTGGTCTAGAGAGTTCTGCTAACCTACAAATATTTTTATTCTCTGTGCCTAGCACTGGGGTGGGCGTGTTGGATTTGAAAGGGGCAAAGTGTGATGATAATTATCTTTGGAATCAACTAACACAGGATACACTGTTGCTGAGCATTTGTCCTCAGCCTTATTTCACAAATCTTATCTGCTAGCTAGTATCAAATTCTATTATCATCTGGCCCAAACCGATAACCTGAGAAGTTATGGAGCCTATTCTGAAACTTCATCTCTAGAAAGTAGAACTAGCCCTTCAGGAAATGTTGGTAAGAGATACCAGAGAAAGATTCATGGGTAAAGTTCAGTAGGATGTTGACTCCAATAACGTATCATGCATGGGATTATCACATTTACCTTACGTATTACAGAGTTTCTCTTTTCTAACTTTGACATCAAAGTTGAACGTAGTAGACTGGCAGGGGAGAGCTTCCTGGCAGTATTTTTAGTTATGCCACAGGGCAAATGAGCACAAAAGGTCCAAATGCATTCTGAGAACAAACTAACCTTTTTCAAACATAAGGGCAGGAGAGTCTGTTTTCAGTGCCTTTTTAATTTGTTCTGAATAGGACTGCAATGTAAGTCTGAGAACTTAGTTGTTTTTAGACTTCCAAAGTGATGTGGAGGGGGAACAGATCTAGGGATGGAGAAGGCAAAACCCAGGTCTACCTTGTACAGCTGTGCATGTTGCTCCCACCAAAGGGGGGTGTCCAGCTAAGAGGGTGTAGAGGGCCTGAAACTCAGTCTCCAACCCATGCATCTGGGGGTCTGTCTCCCTCCAGAGTGTTTCCTTTTTCAGGTCTTACAAAGATATCCTACGGTTTACCCACAGTCTGGTACAAAATGGACTCTGGCAAATCCATGGTCTAATCAGGACTGTACGGCCATGAAGTATGCTATCACCCTAGGATTATGGGTCCTGATCACATCTGTACGCATGTCTGTTAGGAATAAATGCCAGAGTACCTTCAATGCACACCCACACAATGAATGTGTACCTAAGAAGGCACTCGTGCTTTCAGAAAGAGAAGTTAAATGAGGTAACAGTGAGCTGGAAGCAACAAAGGGAGAGGTCAGTAACTTTTTCTGGTCTCCAGTGGTCTTTGCATAACGAACCTGACTCTGCTGCCTGCCAACGAGAGGCCAGCTGACTGATGAAGGGGTCAAGTGGCTGCGATACACAGAAACGTGAAGCCAAGTGTGGACGCAACTGGTCTGTGGACTCACATATATTTGTGGCTACTTGTCACAATGACAGTGAGAAGAGGTGACGCGTCCTTAGCCTTCTGTTTTCCTTTTAACTTAAAGCCCTCATCTCAACACAGGGAGCAGTGATTCATGTTTGTTTTCAAACACTACACTGAACTCAGAGTACTTCATGGCTTACGTATTCTGTGTGGGACACTTTATTAAGTGAAGGGTTCCTTGATAAGAGGAAAGACCTTTTCATGAACTCCAAGGGTAATGAAGTAGTCGGGTGCTTCCCAGGAGGGCAGCTGGCTCTGTGTCCAGGTCACTTTCCCTTGCTGGTTAAGAAAAGGTACAAATTCAGCAGGTTGGGAATTAGAAGGCAAATCTGAAGGGTTCAGTGTGATCTCTTCACTGAGAGGAAATACAGTTCTTCTGTAAAACAAATGGGGAAAAGAAGATAAAAATGTCAGGTCAGAGAGCTGGGTGAAATGGATGGTGCAGTGGACGTCTTGCCTCTTTTCTAAGAAAAAGGAGCAAAACAAAATGGGAGAGATTAATGTTTTTCAAGAGAACAGGGATACAGGCATCAAGAAAAACTACCAACAAAACAGCAAAGGCAGCTTATGGAATGGGAGAAAACATCCGCAAATCATGAATCTGAGAAGGGATTAATATCCAAAATCCTATCTGGAAAGGATATGCAATTTAAAAAAATCAAATAAAAAACAGGCAGAGGATCTGAAAAGCCATCTTTCCAAAGAAGACACACAGATGGTGGACAACAGGTCCATGAAAATGTGGACAATGTCAGTAATCATCAGGGAAATGCAAATCAAAACTACAGAGAGAGCTCACATCTCTCAGACTGGCTCTTATCAAAAAAGACATGTAGCAGCAAGTATTGGCAAACATATAGAGAAAAAGGCACCCTCATGCACTGTTGGTGTAAACTGGTGCAGCCACTATGGAAAACAGTATGAAGCTTCCTCAAAAAAATCTGAAAAAGAATTACCACATAATCCAACAATTCAACTTTTGGGTATTTACCCAAAGGAAACATGATCATGATCTCAAAAAGATACCTGCACCCCATGTTTACTGGTTCATTATTTACCACAGCCAAGACATGGAATTGACCTTAGTGAATGGATGAATGGATAAAGGTAAACACACACACACACACACACACACACACACACACATTATTTAGCCATAAAATAAAAGGACATCTTGTCATCTGAGACAACATGGATGGACTCAGGACATTATGCTAAGTGGAATAAATCAGAGACAGACAACACTACAGGATCTCCTTATAGATGGAAACTTAAAACAACAAACCCATAGAGACACCAAGAGCAGATTGGTAGCCCCAGATGCAGAGCATGTGGGAGTCAAGTGGGTGAGTTGGGTGAATGTGATCAAGAGATAGAAATTTCTAGTCATAAGTCAGTCCTGGGGGTCCAATGTGCACGGTGGTTATAGAAAAAAAAAAAGTGGTAGTGATATTTAGGATAAGACTGAATCCTGGACTGGGTGGTTGAGGGGCAGAGGGAGCTCCTAAGGTCAGCCATATTGGCAGAATTTTAAATTTAATTTAATTATTTAATTTATTTAGAGAGGGGGGAAGGGGAGGGAAGGAGGGAGGAAGAATCTCAAGCAGGCTCCTTGTCATCAGGGGGAGAGCCTGACTCGGGGGCTTGATCTCACGAACTGAGCCGAGATCAAGATTTGGACACTTAACCAACTGAGCCACGAGTGCAACCCTGTAGAACTTTGAAATCTAGAAAAGAAATATCAAAAGACAGCAAATAACTTGCTTGAAAAATCAACAGTGGAAACCCGCCAGAGGCCCTGGAATAAAACTGAACAATCAGTATTTGATGTCAACATGTGGATGAGCTTTGTGATGAATCATGATCTCCAGAGGGAATTTATTCTGATACCTAATAATTCAAGTTTTTAGAGTACTGGAATAGGAACTTCCTCCTATTCTAAAATTAGCTTCATCTGATAGAAACAGAGATCTTTTGGTCCTTAGGATTTAATTTAAAGCAATAAGATATACTATCCCTATGAAGAGTCTCGTTTGCATACATTCGCTCATTCGACAAATATTTACTGAGCACCTTGATGCTGTGCTAAGTGTTTGGGGTACCGTTAGGGAATGAAAGAGACAAAAAATCCTTACTCTTTTGAAGGTTTCATTCTAGCACGGCAGAGAAACAAAATAAATAAGTAAATGATCTGGTATAATAAAATGTTTTAGTAGTACACAAAACATGAAGCAGGGGATAAAAGAAATTTTGGCATTTGTAATTTTACTGCTTATCACCACTGGTTAAAAATGAACAGTTGGGTTTTCTATGTGTTTTGGTAAGTGTTTTTGTGGAATATGTAAGAACACTGAACTAGGAAAGAGGACATGTGAATACATGTCCCAGATCTGCTGTGTTTCCTTGGGCAATCTCAAGGTTCTCATCTTTAGGATAGGGGCATTTAAAACTTGATAATGTATTTTCCAAGTTCCTTCTCATCTTAATCTCATGATTCCATGACTCAAAGAATGAAAACAACCAGGCGAAGGAAGATGTCAGGGGCAAATCTTTCCTTTCATGGAATTCACTGTGATCCACTTTTACATGGTTGAGTAGATCTGGGCCCAAGAACCCATGCCACATGCCTGGGACCGACCACTGGAGAATCACTAAAAATTGATTCCACCAGTCAGGGCAGTCATCAGTCCAGGTGAATTTGAAATGTCGGTGAGGAAAAGTCAAGCCAGGGTTTGGGAAATCTCCTGGAAGATATCAAGCATGACCGGGGATCTATAAGAGCTTACTGGCACTGTAGCAATAGTCATCCTGATATATTTTCTTTAAGAAGAATAATTGAAGAATTGAAGAAGTGAATGAGGGTACCTCTAATCTACAGTGAATCCCAATGTAACTTTTGTTTGTTTTATTGCTGCATCCAAACACTATTAACATGGCAATCCACTTCTCTTTAAATGGTTCCTAAAATACATATGAAGCAAAGAGTGAAAAGTTTTCTAGATGGGCACAGATGACCCCTAGAGATTTCAGCAGTTAAGGCTCAAAATAAAAAACACACTTGGTAGACCTGAGCTGGAGCTATACCCCCAGGCAAATGACCTCATTATTCTCTGACCAACCAGCAAAATATTCACTGTAACACATCAACAATTTATGTATTTTTACCTGAATGTTAAAATGTGACCTGAATGATTTAGGAGTAAAAACTTGAGTGAGCAATAGAGATTCCCTCCTTAGAATTAGAAAGTTCCCTCGGAGAAGCTTTAAAAAATCAACTTACTAAAGAAAGGACACCAGGGATTTAAATTCCGGAGGGAGGTCATTTACTTCATAGGCAAACAAACCAGGGTTGGGGGTCATCTAAGATGGAATACTTCCAAGGCTGGTAAAGTGAAGTCGGACAAACATTTACCTATATTAGCATCTATAGTATATAGATATTTGAGCAATTGGATACACTAGAAAAGGCATCCTTTCTAGGATAGGTAGGTAGTATCTATGCTGGTAGTATCTATGAGTAGGTAGATCTATGGGTAGTATATATGGGAGGTAGTATCTATGCTGTTTTTAAAATATTTGTGGTGACTCCATCATTTTACAGGGACATGACAGTGTGATATTTCTCTGATGATCAAAAGGCTAAGTGGCCAGGAATTCATAACTGCTTCAGCAGATGCTGTCACTGGGGGTGGGAAGCTGGCCAGAGCATAGGAACCACCAGTAACTGCATCTCTTTGAGAAAGGGCTTGCTCTGGCCACCAGCGCCCATTTCGTCTGTGCCTCTGGGAGCATTGAAGCCTCTTTACCTGACAACCTCAGTCAGTAGATGCCGGCCAGAGAAGCAAGCTGCTTGCCCCTGGGTGGGGTCACTCAAAGATGCAGATTCTCCACTCTATCTCAGAGTTCTCCTGTGGGATTAAGTGCCTGCACGTGGTCATTTGCAGGATAATGCATACTTGCTTGGCTTCCTTCTCTTTCCAGTCTTCTCCTCTATTCCCCTAATTTAACTCTGCCTAATATAACTACTTGCACTCAAATCTTTGCCCCAGTCTGTTCCTAAGTGAAGCCAAACTAAGAAACTGACAGATACATCTGGAATGTTTTTTTTTTTTTTCTTTCTTTCCTGGCCTATTCAAAGCTCTGCTTGAGTGATACAATAATAGCGAGGCATAAGAATGTCCCATTTAAAAGGCAAGCACTAAGAAGAAAATTTCACCTACAGATATAAGAGGTTTTGGAAATCTGAAATTCTATTAATGGTATACCTGATAACCCACTCTACAGGTAGATGCAGACCATGACCATGATGAATGGTTTCTAAATCACTTGAAGCAAAAAGAAAAAAGGAAACATACCCATAAAACTCCCCAAAAGCCTTGTTTGCATTAGTTCACTAACCAAATAATTGATTTAAAAGAGAGTCACAAATGCTGAAACACTGATTCTAGGAAATTAACAGACTGCATATACTTAACATATATCTTTGGGTATTTTATGGAAGTTGTTTATATTTTGATATTATATTACTACCAGTTTTTTATGAAATCATTATAGTTTCCCTTTATTTAAAGCAACTTTTTTAAATGTTTATTTTTGAGAGAGAGACAGAGCATGAACAGGGGAGGGTCAGAGAAAGAGGGAAACAGAATCCAAAGCAGGCTCCAGGCTTCGAGCTGTCAGCAAAGAGTCTGACATGGGCCTTGAACCTACAAACTAGGGGATCATGACCTGAGTGGAAGTGAGATGCTTAATCGACTGAGACACACAGGCATTCCTGATTTTCCCTTTAAATATGTGATTAGATTCACAAAACTTCTACATATAATTTTAACTCCAATTTAGCACCCCCCTCCTTTTTTTCCATTCTAGGAGTGAAACTGTAATTTCCCAATAAGTCAATGGTAAAACACAATTCACTGAATTGAAATTCACTATCAAGTTAAGATTTTAATGTACCTTTGTTCCATAAAAAGCATTTTAACTTCATTAAACTCCATGAACTTTATACGGTGTTAAGAAAATGCTTGGAAATTCAGTAAAGATGAAGAGAGGAACAATGGGAATGGAATTTGATGGATTTATCTAGAATAGATGCAGAAACTGAATATAATATTAGAGATAAGGAAGCTAATCCCACAAGTCCTTTTGTTTTTTAAAAATCATGTTAAGAAATATTATTTGCATGTTACTACTGAAATTTACCAGCCAAATCCAATGGCATTAAAAATCTATTTCCTTAGCTCATGAATAACTAGAATAAAGCTTTTTACAAATCATAGTGTCAGAAATTAGGCATTTAAGATACAGTGTATTTTCAAGTAACATAATTTCGAGATTAAGGCCTGCATTGATAAGGAAATAGTACACTCGTAGGAAATAAATATCCACAGGTGAAAATATCTGGAAAAGAAATTGCATCAAAAATGACAGTTTGTGTGATGTAACTTTGGTGGCACCATGAAGATCTTTTATATCAAGAAATATTCCTGGCCTTCTAACTATAATACTGACTGATGCCAGATATGCGTTTTTTAAGCCACATTTTAATATTTTCAGTTAAAGTCTGTATCTTTGTTAAAATATCTGTTGGATGCTCAAGATGGTAAATCATATTAGTCACCTGCCCTTTAGTATAAATTAACATCCTTTTCCACCACACTCCTTCAAGCATCCATTAATGAGAAGTCAGGAGACTCAGGAGAGGAGAACATCACCAAGTGTTCAAAGAGTTCCAGACCAGAGCAAACAATCAGTAATGATTTGATACTGGGGTCCGCAAGTATCAATAATATCCTGTGGTCTAATTTTCATTCACAAATATTTTCATTTACAGAGCTAAATAGACATTTAACTAAGTTGTTTATCACATAAATAAGTTTAAATATTGATATATTTTTAAAACTAAATAGATAGTGTGTAAATGTCATATAAATATATAAAATGTAGGCACTGCCCATGTTTTATACATTCTCCATTTCCCTTTCTCCTTTCCCATCTGATCATTTCCTTTCTTACTCTGAAAAGCAATATCTACATATATAACTGAAAGAAAATTAGAAAGAAAATTGTTGAAACCTCTCCCTATAAAACATATCACAACAGCTGCTAGCAGAAGAATATATTCCAAAGTAGAAGGAACAGATAAGGGGAACAAACACTAAAATGATGAACAATGAAATTTGATTATTTCTACTCTTTTTTATGACAAATTTATTGCTTAGAATGAAATGCTGACAAGCAATTACAATTGAGTTAATTGAAACATATAAAACAATAAAAAGCACAATCTGATTGCAGTTTAACGCAACAGAGAAGTCATTTCTGAACTTTTTAGGGTCTTAATGTTTTCATGTTCCTTTCACTCCAGTGCTAACAGATTTATTTTTTGCTTTAAAATTAATTTCTTTTTTTAAAAAATTTTTTAACATTTTATTTATTTCTGATAGAGAGAAAGAGAGAGACAGTGTGAGCAGGGGAGGGTCGGAGAGAGAGGGAGACACAGAATATGAAGCAAGCTCCAGGCTCTGAGCTAGCTGTCAGCACAGAGCCTGACGCCGGGCTTGAACCCACGAACCATGAGATCTTAATGTTTTCATGTTCCTTTCACTCCAGTGCTAACAGATTTATTTTTTGCTTTAAAATTAATTTCTTTTTTTAAAAATTTTTTTAACATTTTATTTATTTCTGATAGAGAGAAAGAGAGAGACAGTGTGAGCAGGGGAGGGTCGGAGAGAGAGGGAGACACAGAATCTGAAGCAAGCTCCAGGCTCTGAGCTAGCTGTCAGCACAGAGCCTGACGCCGGGCTTGAACCCACGAACCATGAGATCATGACCTGAGCCGAAGTCGGACGCTTAACCGACTGAACCACCCAGGTGTCCCTAAATTTAATTTCTCAAAGACTTCTTTCTACACTGGAACAATCGTTGAGGTATCTAAACACCCAAGGGAGGTTGGCATCCATTCCACAAGAAATGGATTTTCTGCGGTTTAGACAAAATGTAAAATCACAGGTTTGGGAGAAGGTGGGATCAGCGGGAGAGAAAGACACACAACTAAGCCAAAATGGTCAAGATCAAAGGGGTGGGTTGATAGACCAAGTGATATAATGCTTTTCAATTGCTTGGAAAGTTAGCTACCACTTGAGTCCCATCTCTGTAACTCAAGTTTCCTTTTGCATATTTATTTGGCAATATGGTGAATGAAGTTTTACATTTTGCTTTTCCATCTGCGTGCCCTGAAGCAATATTCATTAAAAGCCCCTTTTTTAGGAAGAAAGTTTCATGAGGGGCTGACTCTGTTTCATATATATATGAACAAATATACACATATATAAAACACATATATAACAAATATATGTTAAATATACAATATATAAATATCTACCTATCTATTTTTTAATGAGAGAGAGAGAGAGACAGACAGACAATGCTTGAGCAGGGAAGGGGAGGGGGGAGAGAGGGAGACAAAGAGAGAATATCTCAGGCAGGCTACATGCTCAGCACAGAGCCCAAAGTGGAACTCAATTCCACAACCCTGGGATCATGACCTGAGCCAAAATCAAAAGCCAGATGCTCACCCAACTGAGCCGCCCAGGTCCCCCTCAGAGATGTGTATTCTAAGTTCCCAGAAGAATGTCTAGTACACAGTCAGTGCTCAGCAAGCGTTTGTCTACAGTGGACCAGGCACCAAGGCAACCATCTGCTCCCAATGTTCAGTAAGACCAATTTATAGCCACTTGTATTTCACAATGGAGGCTATTGACATTTTGATCAGAACCCTTTTTCTTGTGTGGTACAGAACTGCCTGGTGCGATGTCGAACACACTTGGTAGACCCCCACAAGTTGCTAATGGCCACCCTCAGTTGTAAATGGCAAACCAAAAAAATTTCCCACATATTTCCAAATACTTTTGGGGAACAGTTCTATCTCCAGTTATGAACCACAGGTGGAAAATACAGATGGTAAAGGAAGTGACTAAACTCTAAATCGCTAAAGAGTGTGATAGGTTCTTTATACAAAGGTTTTAATTCTTAGTACAGGCATATTAAAAATCCACATTTAGTGTCTATGTAATATTTTACTAAGTAAATTTATTTTATTTTCAGTAATTTCTCTGCCATTAATCAAGGAGGATTTTACATTATGTTGAGACTTTTGAAGCCCAGATTTATTTTGGCCTATTTCTGCATAGAAGTGATATATTCACCGAGCAGACTGGAACATGAAGTTTCAATTAGTTCCTATAAGAAGTCAATTTTTGGCAATAACTACATCCTTTAGTCCATCTGTAAATGCAGATTTACCATGGATTAATCCTCCTCCCTACCTTCAAAAACAGGCAAAGTTAGGTTGAGGTTGGATGTTAGAGTAAAACATTTGAATAAGCCATTTCATTCTTGAAAATTGATCCAAGGAAAATAATTTTTAAAAATGGACATAAGAAAAAACTTACATGTGAAAGTTATTTTCTGCATCAGTTAAAAAAAAAAAGAAACCATTTACATGCTAAAGATGCATAAAATATTTAAAAAAAAAGATTTAAAAAAAAAACAGGGGGCGCCTAGGTGGCTCTGTTGATTAGGCATCTGACTTCAGCTCAGGTCATGATCTCATGATTCGTGGGTTCGAGCCCTGTGTCTGGCTCTGTACTGACAGCTAGCTCAGAGCCTGGAGCCTGTTTCAAATTTTGTGTCTCCCTCTCTCTCTGATCCTCCCCTGCTCACGCTCTCTCTCTCTGTCTCTCTCAGAAATAAATAAAATATTTTTTAAAAAGCTTTAAAAAAGATGCATAAAATAATTTACCTCCATTCCATAGAATATGACACAGAAACTAAAACAATAATTATGAAGCATATTATTAAAATAATAAAAGGAAAATTTCTATAAAAAGACTTTTAGAGCTTTATATGACATGTATGAAATGAACTGAAACAAAACAGAAAACTGGTTGAAGAGAGGAGAATTGGATGAGAGAGAGAAAATGTAATACACAGAAGGAGGCAAGTCTGGAAAATGTTCACCATTTATCCTGTATTTAAAGCGAACGACAAAGGTGACTCTAAGCCTTCCAGGAAGCAACGCCAAAAGGGTGATGCGATCACCAAATGAGCCTCCGTGACCATGAGATAATCTTTTTTCCTCACTGGAAACGTGATTGTCTATAGAAAACAGAAAAGATCTTGCCCCTATAATGGCTCATAAACATAACCTTGTGGAATACAGCAAGCAAGCTCCTGAACAACATTCGGCAGGGTCAACAGCAACAGCATGCATTTGTAATGGAAAGAAAAATAGAGCCATAATTAAAAACTGCCTTTGTTCCATGACTATAATGATATAAAACCGTGTGTGCATATGGATCAAGACCAATATAAAAGTGAGAAAAATACAGTTTAATTTTCTAGAGTTCTACTTTAGATAGATTACACTCTGATACGTTCCGATGTCTCATGCTGGGACAATGCAGGGACACATGAGCTATTTCTATTCAGGAAACATAGGCATTAACAGAAATTATAGGCTAGACTATCTAATAGTTAATATGAGAAAATTGTCTAAGTCGTAGCGGCCAATGTTTATCTATCTTCATTGTAAATGTAGTCCTTGAAAACAGAGCTAACCCTCCAGTAGGACTGACTCATAGTTTTGAAACAAGTACATTGATTTCTACTAATCAGATATCTTAAAAGGGTAGCAAGAAATCTGGAGAATAATTAGCTTATGAGGGGCCCTAAGAGGCTAGCGGGCTTCCCTCTGTTTGATCTATAAATTATTAAACTACAAGAGATTATTTAGTTGCACTTCAAGAGTCATAACAAAAAGGTTTCCGGGGGCACCTGGGTGGCTCAGTCAGTTAAGTGTTCAACTTCAGCTCAGGTCATGATCTCGACATTCATGAGTTTGAGCCCCACGTTGGGCTTTAGGCTGACGGCTTGGAGCCTGGAGCCTGCTTTGGACTCCGTGTCTTCCTCTTTTTCTGCCCTTCTCCCACTCATGCTCTGACTCTCTCACAAATAAACATTAAATTTTTTTTTTTAAAAAAAGGCTTCTGATCTGCTTTGGTATTTATGAAGTCATTGGGCAAAAATACCACCTTTATGTCCTAGAAGAGCCAAATATAAAGAATTATGCAAATATTAGATTCTGAACATTCAAAACTCTCAGTCATGGGGCAATTCAGAAAAACTTTAAATAAGCACTACCAGAATAACTACTAGGACTCTGAATTATGTCAATGCTCGGTCTATTACCTTAAAGGACTCCACGTTGCCTGCCCTCTTGCTTGTTTGCATTTACATTAAAGAGAAACCTATACATCAGTCAATTCAAAGGATTCCTTGACTTTGTAATCAGAGATGACACGGGGAACTTTTTCCCCAAAGAGTTGTCATCAAAACACACTACTGTGCCTTGTTATACCGGATTACAGACAATTTAATCTCCACTGAGAGACTGTAATTTAGGAATATAGAATTCCTGGTTGGGAAGGTACCATTTCCGGTCCTTGGGTAGATGGTATAAACTGATTTAAAGTCTTCTATTGCCCAGCTTAGTTACTGTATGCAATCCAACAAAGTGATTTAAAAAGCTCACTATGGATATTTCCAATTATTCCCCTCCTCCCCCCCCCCCCCATATTTCTGTTTTAAAAGTAAAATCACAAATTGGGATTCTTTCCTTCGTTCACCAAAATTAGTTAGACTCTCCCTGGTGAAAGAAAGACATCATCCAAAGTGAATTTGGAGAAAATGTGGGCTTCACCCTCAACAAGATGACAGTTTTATGGGAGGGAAAAATGTTCACACCACTAACCACTTATAAGGTGGAATAACCTTTGTTGGAGACATAAAACCCATACGGTGAGGGGTCAGAGGAAGTAAAGAAGAATTCTGTGGGGAACTTTCACAGAAAAGGAGAGAGTATTAGAAGCAACATCTGAGTATTTATGCAATGTTGGCACTAGCACTGTGAGTGACAGACAGAGTCTATGTGAGAAATAGGATCGTTTGGGGCTTTTCACACTTTCCTCCTCCCACCCCTTTCATTGGACCAAAATGTCCTCTTAACACAGGAGACAAACCTAAAAGTTGTGCCAGGGTCTTTAATAAATGCTAACCACTCCTTAGTAACTTTGTGTTTACAGAATTCTTTTTTGTCTTCTACACACTTTAACAGGGGAACAAAGAGGAGAGGATGAAGACGGGCGAGGCCCCTACACAAATCCGTGCAAACCAACCAGCCGCCTTCAGGGAATTAATGGATTCTGACTCGATTTATCACAAGTTTCTGAACCGGACGATTTTTTTTTTTTTTTGATGGCACATCTGGCAACATCATAAAACCTCCAAGTCCCAAGTGATTAGACAGGAATTACTTTTGTAAATCATTTATGACTATTACTGATGTGAGCTCATTCTGAGCAGCAAAGCGACAGAAGTAGCCAAGGACAAAGGAAAAAAAAATCTGGGGGTGGGGAGAAGATCCTTTCACTTCAAGAAGCCTTTTAGAAAGGGCTGCCATTTATCATCTGAAACTAGAAAATTGCCGTCATTAATAGATTGGAATTAATTAAGCATACCTCAAGGAATCACCCGGCAGTCTCTTTTTCATTTGCCTGTTAAAGAAACACATTCTTCAGCTGAGCAGTTGAAGCTTTCCATGAAAAAAATGTGGCACACTGTGACCTCAGAGAGAACTTGCCAGTTAAACATCTCCTGCTGAGCTCTGAAATGCAAGTCCACAATAAGCTTCGGGAATACTTCATATTTCCCCCCAAATGAAAACAACCACACACTAGTGCACATATCAGGACCTTCATGGCCACACAAAAGGCAACTTCATGGTTTGGAAACACAAACCGTGTCCCCCCCCATCAGTGTTGGAAGAGCGTGTCTGGGGGCAGGGGTGGGAGGGGAGGGCGAGGGGGCACGGGAGTGCATTCCCTGACTCTTCCTTCTGGCCTCCAAAGAAAATTAATCCAAATTGAGGAAAATGCATCCTTGAATCCAGTTGCTTCTGCGGAGGTAGCTGTCCTTCCATGAGAAAGAGTCTTTGCTCCAGATAGGATTTTCCACTTCCACTTTCCCTTCAAGGGTTTCACATTCCTCTCCGCCTCCCAGCTCCCTGCCTCCCTATAAATATCCCACGCTAGGGGATAAATCGGGCTTAGCAGAAGCTCTATGCAGGACACCTTGGAGCATTCCTCCACTCAGTCCTCACACTGGCCTGACTTCCAGGCAGCTAAGTTGGGCAGAGCAATACCAAGAAGACAGTGAAAGGTAAGCTGATTTCTCCACGGGACGCACAGCTGGGTCACATGAAGGTTTTTCGACTCCAAGGTCTATGCTTTTAAATATGCTGCTCTTAATTTTCCATGATCTGATGCCCTTTGGCGCGGATTCAAAACCGTGGTGTGAGCGAAAGCCCTGTTCCTAGGGGCGGGGCTGGCCTTTGGCTTCTCAGTCCTTGTCAAGGGAGTGTAACCTCAAATTCATGGCTCCTCAATGCTCACAAAAATCCTTGGCTGAGGGAGATGGTTTTTATGGAGAACTGCCTGAAGGCTATGAAGACCATTTATTTATCTTGACGCTCTAATATTTATTTTTGGATTGAGTTTGGGTTGTGAGAGAGCTATGTACCTGGAGACATTGTTTGGGACCCCCACCGGGACCTGTTTCTCTGACTGAGCTTTGGAATGATTAATGTGTCTTATAATGAGGGATGTTATTAAAAACATGAATATACATAAACAGACTTGGACTCACTGTATGGTTGGAATGTGCTTCATCTGTGCTTCTCGGGATGGCTGGGCGACTCCATTTTATGAACCGTATCAACGATCCGGTGTATGGACCTTTTCGTGGGACAGGCTTGCAGGACTTCTGAGCAACACTTATTATCCATCCCACATAATGCACTTTAATGTACTGGCCTCAAGTGGGTTTCAAGTCATTTTTCGAATACAGTAAAACCTCGGGTTGCAAGTAACTCATTTTGCGAGTGTTCCGCTCAACATGCAAACATTTCTAATCAATTCTAACTGGATAAACGAGTGATGTCTCACAATACCTGTAGAATACGAGGTCAAATGTCACATGATCACAAATGAGCCAACGGTTCTTGAAATTCGTTTTGATATACAAGTGCTTTGGATTACAAGCAGGTTTCCAGAATGAATTATGCTCGCACACCAATGTGTTTACTTTCTCACTCCCCAAATGTACTTCTTTATAATTTTTATAATTGTACATGTAATTTTTGTAAATTGTCATAAAATATTTTTCCAAAATAAAATAGGATATACATAAGTTAATTAAAAAGTACTTACCTATTTGCTGTGAAAAAATGAGACAACACAGTTTCTCATAGGTGCTAGTTATGGTTTTTTACAAAGTGATGCTAGTAACATTTATAATCCACGTGGAGTCTATTAAAACAGAAGAGGTCTTGGGCACAGGTCAAGTACGCGGATACCCTTTGGACACTGCATATCCAGTAAGGACACTGGGCATATCAGGTTTGAAGAGCCTGAGAGAATAAATTTCCTATTCCAAAATATCTCCTTGGAAATCCTACCATTGTGGAGTCTCTGCCACTGTGGAATCAGGACTTAGCTTAAAAGTTACTATTCCAAAATGCAAACATCCCTCTGAAGGGTTAATTCCTTGGAAACAAAATGGAATCAGGCATCAACACCTTCAATGAGACACTTGAAAGACAAGGATACTGATGTAGGTCGGATATTTGTTTCAGATAAATGCAACTGAATTAGTACAATGAAAAGTCTCCTTTCTTTTATTTTGGTTAATTCCATGAGCTACCATTTCATTCATACAACATTTAGTGAACATCTACTATGTACCGAGCAGTGAGGTAATCGAGGTGATCATTATCACTGAATAAAGGTGAAGAAAACATTCTGGATAATCCCATGACCTAGAATTTAAAACTATTAATATGCTCCCCAGTCTCTGTTCTAAACCCTGAAATAAATACAATATATTTCTGCTAAAATAAATAATATTAAGTATTCTGAATACTTAACATGAAAACTTCATTCTATTAGTTCTGGAACTTGTATTTTCTACTGAGCATTACCATGTTTCTCCACCGAAAATTTAGAGGTCTGCTTATTATTTTCACCCTCTATTTTAATCAATCACTTCTTATTAATGAGGAATGTTGTCTCCAGCTTTTTAATTTTTTTAATTAAACAAGCCTATGCTAATACCTCTTTCCTCAAGCACACTAAAACATTTACTTCTCACAAATAAATTCACAGGAGCAAAAACGCGAAGCCGTCAGTATGAATATTTTAAGGCCCCTGTCATTTCCTGTAAAATTATCCCATAGAAAGGATATATCAATTTTCATTCTCACCATCAAGGCTGTACCGAGTGTTCTTTTCTCTATATAGCCTGAATAACAATGGGATCCTTCTTTCAAATCTTTGCCTTCTCCTAAGTAAGAAATAAAATCTTACTTCGCATCTCACTTTTAATCTGCGTTTGTACAATTACTTAAATACAGAGAACAAACTGAGGGTTGATGGGGAGGTGGGAGAGAAGGAAAAGTGGGTGTGGGCATCGAGGAGAGCACTTGGAATGAGCACTGGGTGTTGTATGGAAATCAATTTGACAATAAATTATATTAAGAAAAAAGACTCAAATAAAAAAGAAAACAAATATTTTCACTGCCTATTTGCCTTTTTTTTTTTCTCCCAGAATGTGACTTTTCTGTTGAAGGGTACTGCCATTTTTCTCTATGATTCCTGTCTTCTGGTTCTAGCAAGTAATGGATAGAGTGATAGCTTATCTTCTTAAGGTACATTTAACAACTACAAAAATAAACATATGTGTATGTGGGATAAAACTTATCACTAAATATTGAATAATTAGAACTCAATCACCTCTGTTACTCCTTCTCAGTCCCATCCACTTATCTATTTTGTTTAACCTCTAGAAGGTATCTACTACCTTGAATTTGGTCTTTATTATTCCCTCGACTTCTTAATGTACAATTGTGTTACACGTATCTTTCAAAAAATATTTCTTTTGAATTTATAAAAATGTTAAGTTCCTGCATGTCACCAAAAGTCGTGCTTAACTCTCTGTTATGTTTCTATGATCTATGCATGTTGCTGCCTGTAACTTCATTTTCCATGAGGCACACTATTGACTTTAATGCCTGTGCCACTGTAATTTTTCCATGTGTTCATAAATATTTGGTTGGTATCCAATTTTTTTACATTTTCCAAACAGCACTAACACAAACTTTCTTCAACATGAATCTTGGTATTCATATTAAAGAGCTTCTTTAGGATAGTTATCTAGAAGACGAACTTCTTGATCATAGGAAATCTGTATATTTCAACATTCTAGGATAATGTGAACCATTTCCAAGATGATGACAGAAGTTTAGCTTCTCACTGGCAATCTATCTCAGGGTATCTACTGACTGACATTCTCTCCAACACTTGGTAACGTCACCACACTTACTTCATGTAACTTTTATGGATATAACATGGCATCCAAGGTGGCCTTGAATTGTATTTTCTTAATTACTGGTCTTTTTCTTCTGATTCATACACGTTCTTTACACATTCTGTCTTTGCCCGTTGTGTTTGCAGTGAGACTGCTGGACTTCTGGTGTCAAGCCTTGTCTTGTTCTGTTACTCCATAGTACTTCTTTGTTTGCCCAATACTGGACAAATATCTCCGTTTTCTCTCCTCAAAGCAGAGATTGGGAACTTGTGGCCAGTACTAAAGAAGATGTTAGCCTTTGAAGCAGTATTTACCTGACCCATTAGAGATTCAGAATTGAACAAAATGTTTATCGATAGTGCTATCTGCATCCTTTGCTTTATTCTGGCTTTGGTTCTGGAATAAGATGTGTGTGTGTGTGTGTGTGTGTGTGTGTGTGTGTGTGTGTGTAAAAAGAAAGAAATCCCAAAACTGCCTATAGGTCAGAGCAAGAGTCAAGGATGGGGTGAAGGTCACTTGATGTTTCAAAGGTTTCCATCAGATTTCATGGAAATCCCTAATCCCTGTTTTGTAAAATATTCCTTTAAGCCATTCTGATAAAAGAGGTTTACTAAGTATGCTGAAGGGTGGCTTTCTTTTTAAGCATATGGTCATCATTAACATGCTATTCCCTTTATGAAATGTCAAGATTAACTTTTTTCTTTAAGTATGTGTTTTTGGATTGGCCAACTTTATAACCATTACGCAATTAATTTGAGAGTAGCTTGATATTAATAGAAGCCAAACTATAATGCTTCAGAAATGTACCTTATTATACACATCACTAAATTCAATCAAGCATTGTTAGAGATGGTTTCTAAAGACAAAGGACCTAAAGAGCTTGCAGGCCCTGGGAAGACAAGAAAGTTCAGCTATTGCCTAAGTTCCCTGACTCTGAGAAGAGCTCATGTGTCAAAGATAACCTCAAGCACACATGTATTTCTTGGATGTGGCCTCTTGGGGATAAATACAAAATTATTCAGCAGGCCATGGTTACTCAGGCAAAAGAGTCCTTTCCAATACCCAAATGCAAAATCACCTCCTAGAGAATTCTGGTTTAAAGGGAAATCTTGGCAGCGTATATATTCTGTGGAGTGAAAACTTCCATATGCCTGATACGGACTTGTAAGAAATATGGAAAAATACGTGTGTGTGTAGAACAACCTTTACATTTTGGAAACAGTTGTGAGGCTGTCAGTCCCTATGATAGCAAAGCTTTTGCTTATGACTGGACAGCTTCTGACTGCAGCTAATAATAATGACTGCCGCTATTTCTAGGGCTTTTACTGTTACAGCACTGTTATAAATAGTATAAGAACTTGTAGTAGTATAGCGCTGGACAAGTTTACACACATTAACTGATGGAGATCTCATCATAACCCTTTGAGTACTTTCACTATCCTTATTTTACAGGTGAGGAAACTGAGGTATACGGAGGTTAAAAAATATGTTCAAGGACCCAGGTTGGGGTCTGAAAATTGTAACTTGTCTTGCCCCGTTTTTAGACTCCTCTCCTGCACTCCCTGAAAATTACAGCATTACACTATTTTTGGTTGAACAGGATGAACATTTCTTAATTAGTGTGCGCGTCTCTGACTGTAAGCTCCTCAAGGTTAAGGGCGGCACCTCTCACTGGTGCTACATTTTGCAACTCACCCCAAAATGATAGCTACACAATTCACTGTTGTCATTAGTGCCCACAGGGTCACAGATAATCACTGCTCTTGTTCCCCAAACTCTCTAGAATTTTATTTTGTCCAAATATTTGCAAAGCCTCTGGGCATTTGGCAAAATATCTCAGCCAAATCATTAAAAATATGTACTCTCACTGGAAAGGAGTCATTTTCACCAATAAAATGACTTGTGGGGATTTTAACAAATTGAAAAATATAACTCTATATATGCGGATTTTCATATTATTAAATTTATCTTATTATATAAGGTGACTCACCCGCTTCAATGAAGGCAAAGTGAACCCGGGCAGGGTTTAGTAAGGCCCACGATCCTTAAGTTTGTACGTGGTACCAGCTTAGGTGGCTTCCAAAATATCTTAAAAGGATTCTGGCCATAAGTAACTAAAAAAATCCCAGATATAGAGAACCAATGGGGGTAGATGTAAAGACCAAGACACAGACCGAACTAACCGTATGGCAAAAATACTTGTAACTATAAAATCAAGGAGCACAGAACGGAAGGTGCCAGAGGCTGCCGGATGAGCCAAGAGCATAATATCTGAGATAATAAACAACCAATAATTAGAATAATATCACTGCCACCAAAGACCTTGCAGTGACTGGACTTGAAATATGAATTTGTAATGTGAAGGATTCCTCTGGAGAGTCCCACAGGCTCCAATCTAACAGTGATGAGTAAGTAGAGTCATGAGGCAAAAGGATGAAAATTAAGAGCAGAATAGATATTAAAGAAGACATGGAAAGGTTAAGAAAGAAGGTAGGAGTTTAGCATCCAAGGATAGGACCCAAATAAAGCCAGAGGATCAGAGAGACACTCATTTTTTTAAAAAAAGTTTTTAATGTTTATTTCTTTTTGAGAGACAGAGAGAGAGAGAGAGAGAGAGAGAGAGAGAGAGAGCGCATGTGCACTGGAGAGGGGCAGAGAGAGAGGGAGACAGAGAACCCAAAGTGGGCTCCAGGCTCTGAGCTGTTCAGCACAGAGCCTGACGCGGGGCTTGAACTCATGCTGTGAGATCATGACCTGAGCCAAAGTCAGACGCCTAACTGAGCCATACAGATGCCCCAAGAGAGACACTCATTAAAAAAAAAAAAAAAGTAATCACCGTGATTCATGACCATGGACTTGTAACCACCAGAATCAAGGGAGATTGGCTATAAAGGCAAAAATAAATACTTTCCTGAAATATAATTTATTAGTCTAAGCCGCAACCACATAATGCAGAAAAAGAGTTATCATGAGCATCAAATTATGAGAAAATAGCTAAATAGCTAGATACTTATGGAGGAGGGAGAGATCAAAAGAGAGCGCGATTTTTCCTTCTTCAGTGGAAGGAAGATATAGTTCCAAATTAGTCCTTATTGCTTTTCTAGGGCTGGTAGTAACAAAGGACTGCAAATAGCTCTGGATGCGAGAAGTATCCCAAATGCCAAGCAGGCTTGCTTCCTTCTGAGGACTGTGAGGGAACATCTATTCCATGACACTCCCTAATTTCTGCTCTTTGCTGGCAATCTTTAGCTGTCCTCATCTTGTGGAAGCCTAACACGAACTTTCACACTACACGCTCTCCCGACCTCCATTTTTGTGTCCAAATTTCCCCTCTTCATAAGGACATAGTCATACTGTATTAGGACCCACTCTAACGACTTCATCTTAACTTGATCATCTGAGAAGATTCTATTTCTAAAAGTAAAGTTACAGTCATGGATACTGAGGGTTAAGACTTCAACAGCTTATCGGATATGACATTCAATCTATAAAAGTTCAGTCAATTTGTTCTCATAAATCCTAACATGCGGTGCAGAGGAGGTAGAATTTTTTTTTGTTCAAGTATAATTAATACTGTATTACAGTAGTTTCAGGTATACAATATAATGATTCAAAAATTCTATTACTCTATGTCCATCACAATAAGTGTACTCTTAATCCCATTCACCTATTTCATTCTCCTCCTCCCCCTTTGTCTCTAGAAACCACAAGTTTGTTCTCTATATTTAAGTCTGTTTTTGGTCTCCTTTTTTCTTTGTTTGCTTAAGATTCACATATGAGTGAAATTGCAATGGTCTTTCTGACAGATTTATTTCACTTAGTATTATACCCTCTAAATCAATCCATGTTGTTGAAATGGCAACATTTCATTCTTTTTTATACTTTAATAATAATATTCCTCCCTGTGTGTATACACACACACTACATCTTTATCCATTCATCTATAGATGGACCCTTGGGTTGCTTCCATATCTTGGACATTATAAATAATGCTGCAATAAACACAGGGGTGCACTTATCTTTCAGAATTAGTGTCTACATTTTCTTTGGGTAAATGCCCACCAGTGGAATCACCCATATGATAATGGTATGGGAATTCTCTTTTTAAGTTTTTGAGGAGCCTTCATACTGTTTTCCACAGTGGCTGTACCAGTTTGCATTCCCATCAACAGTGCACATGGGTTCCCTTTGCTCCACATCCAGTTGCTGCCAATACTGGTGATTTGTTATGATTTTTATTTTAGCCATTCTGAAAGATATGAGGTGCTAGTTCACTATTGTTTTGATTTGCATTTCCCCAGTGACTAGTGATGTTGAGCAGCTCTTGGAGGTAGAGGATCTGACATGACACACAAGAAAGAACCATTTACCTGGATAAATTTACCCAGCAAACCATCAGAGACACTCTAAGATGCCTACTCCAAATACCTAACACATATGTGTTAAATAAAGAGTAAATTCATGAATAAGAGCACATTTGATTCCTTTGTACACCTTGGAGACACTGTTTACACATCAAGAAATAGAGGCAAGTGCTGGATGGTTCCTTGCCACATGCCTTCCAAGATGGGAAACTTCAAGCACTTTCCTACTGTCCATGGTTTTTCTGCACATGGCTTTCCTCAGGGCCATGCCCAGTGCCCCCTGCCTGGCATAATCATTGGATTTGATTTTATAAACCTTTTCCTGTCCACATCCCTTATAAATTTCCTCTTAATGGCTAGAACATTTATGTTCAAAGCAGTTTAGTTGACATTGTTAATTATTTTTCACTCATTCGTTCATGTATGCATGCATCCATCCACTCATTCCAGTAATCTTCAAGATGCTGAATGTAATGCTTCTTTTAATAACATATTTTATAACACCTGCTTTACTATTTCAAAATGAAAGCCATAGATAATATAGTCCACCTGGAGAATTTCCAAGAAATCAATATATGGCCCTGACTATAATATGAAGGATGAATGCAAAGTAATTTATAATAAAATAATAGCTATCAAAGTGCAAATATCCAGGCATAAAGAAGTGGTAAGATGCTTGCCCCAATATGCAGAATTACAGTGATATTTTACCCACAAATGCAGATTGATAAATACATGTGGTATTAGTAAGTCTATTATGAAGAATACCATGTCATTAGTGACACAATTATCTAAAATGTCAAATGACTCTGAGAAATATTCCTTTTTACATGTTTCTTAAAAGTTTGTTTGTTCGTTTATTTATTTAGAGCACACATTAAGTGTGGAGGAGCAGAGAGAGAGGAAGAGACAGAGAATCCCAAGCAGGTTCCACACTGCTAGTGCAGAGCCTCATGCAGGACTCAAATTCATGAACCACGAGATCATGACCTGAGCCAAAGTCAGATGCTTAACCGACTGAGCCACCCAGGCATCCCTTAGAAACATTCCGAACTGAATAAAGTTCAGCCTTCCCTCCATCTGCACAGCAATTATGGTTCTAAATAATGCACAGTGCATTAAATGCATATAATAGTTTGCATTTATATGTAAAAATGAGTTACGGCTAAGTTCAGTTAATCATAATTTATTTGGGAGGGAGGGTTCTTAACATGAACGTCTGGTGGGATGGTGGGAAGTCAATGAAGGTGTGAGGTAATTATTATTTGCAACTATTGCGCACAGTGCAGGGAGTTCAGCCTCATAGCCCCTGCCCCATAAATGCCTATAGTGCTGCCAATCAAAAGGACATCCACAAATTGTCAAAATCTCCCATCAGCAAGAACCACTCATTTGGTCATTCTATGAACGGTAAATGAGTTTCCACTGTGGGCCAGGCATCAGGGTAACATGGGAGAAGAGGAGGGAAAACTGTGAAAGCAACTAAAGACAGCAGAAAGGGACATGTATCGCAAATTAACATATGCACAGCAGGTACATGGGTGGGAGGGGGTGTTACAGGCTTGATGAAACCTAACACCCTAGAGAGTAGAGAACAGAGTTTTGGATCTAAATGGTTTTAGGTGATAATGATCTCCCCATAGGAGTGCAAGATCCTTAAAGACAGATAGAGTGTTTTAAAAACCTTTGCATGCCTCAGCAACCACATATAACATAGACAGGTGAAAAGAAGAGACTGGTCAGAGCAAGAAAAATTCAAACCCAGTCCCATCAATTTTTTCTGAGCAACCTTAGGAAAGTTGGTTAGCTCAGTCTTTGTTTCTTTATTTCTCTTCCAGGTGGTAGACAGAGGTAATGTATGTAGCACACTACATAAGTGACAGCTCTTTTATTTTTTTTAAATGTTTTATTTTTTGAGAGACAGACAGAGCATGAGTGGGGGAAGGGCAGAGAGGGAGACACAGAATCCGAAGCAGGCTCCAGGCTCTCAGCTGTCAGCACAGAGCCTGACGCGGGGCTCGAACACATGAACATGAGATCATGACCTGAGCCGAAGTCAGACGTTTAACTGGCTGAGCCACCCAGGCACCTTTATTTACTGTTAATTAAAAAAAATTATTTTTGAGAGAGAGACAGAGCCAGAGAGAGTATGAGCAAGGAAGGGACAGAGAGAATCCCAAGCAGGTTCCATGCTGTCAATGGGGAGACCAACATGTGTATTGATCTCATGAACCATGAGATCATGATCCAAGACAAAATCAAGAGTCAGATATTTAACGGACTGAGCCACACAAGTGCCCCACCCACATTAGAAATTTTTTTAAAATTTATACATTTATTTTTGACAGAGAGAATGAGTGCACACGAGCAGAGGAGGGGCAGAGAGAAGGAGAGGGAGGTAACAGCTCTTTTAAATCTTATTCTCATGGCAAAGTAAAAAAAAAAAAAAAAATTAAGAACACTGATGGTACCACCAGCCAGTGGTTGGTCTAGTGGCCTCAAGTTCTTGGAGGTGGCCTGGAGATCACATAACAGGGTAAGAGTCTACGTCTTTCTCCTATCTATCTAGTTTCCTCCTTCCTTTTCTCTTCTTTCCTTCCCATTTAAATCCCCTCCCCCCTTCTCTCTCTCTCCCATTTAAATGACCAAAACACCATTCAGATGTTGGAGGGAGCCAAAATAGAAAAACTGTGAAACAAAGACAGAGGAGGAACTGTATCACTTTGATTCCACAAAGATATATCACCAGAGCTTCTATGATACTGCTTGCGATCCATTGTGAAGATGGCCCAGGGGGCAGCCATCCATGGTAATTCCACCTGTCTTCATGTTCATCTACCTACATGGAGGTTAATTTCTTGCCACTCAAGGTTATATGAGTAAGTTTTTCATCAGTAGGACCAAAAGAGTTTATCTGAAACATACAGGAGCTGTAGATTGATGAATTCATCAAGATCGAAATTTGGAACACATGGAAAATCTCATATCTCATAGCCAACTCAGAGCTAGAATGGTGATTCCAATTTTCAGAGACTCCATTTTCCTAAGGTCAAAAATGCTCTTTAAAAATGTCTCTTGTTTAACTATCTAATAAACAGTATATCTAAAGGAATCTAATATGGAGTCTAAATCATTAATCTCCCTCTTTTCTCCATTTTTTGGGGGACTTTTTTGGGCATATATTCTTTCAAACATGTTCTCTTTAGAAACAATCACTGGTAAGAGTAAGTCAGAGGAAAATCCGTTCCTGTTTTTATGATCGCCTCTGTGGACTGAGGGCCTATTTCTATTCAAGGATGCACTTCCAGAGTTAAGATTCTCCTTTGGGCATTGTAGTTAATTTGACGGAATTGAACAATAATCTTTTTGTTTCTAATTCATGTTCACAGATTCTTGATCCCTTTGGGGTAAAGTTCAACAAACAGAATGAACCCAGCTCCTCATTAGAACTAGTCAAAGGATTACATGTTGTACTCGACCAGAGTCTGGGGAAATTGTAAAGACATCAAGAAGAGAACACAAAGATTCCTCTATTATGGGGGGAGAGAGGCATTGCATTCAAGTAATCAATATCTGTCCACCTTTAAAGAACACACTCTTACATATTACATATGTGGCTATAGGCCTCTTCAAGACCGCTAAAAGTGTTAGATCATGACCCAAACATAAACTGTTTCTGAAACATTCAGGTAAAACCCTTTGACCTCCCTAAGCCTCAAAAATTTAGGGCTACTCAATGACCAAAGGTAGATGAAATAAGCAAAACTGTTATACTCTGGTTACTCAAATTCCTAACAAGTTTCTTTTACTTTCTTTCACCTTATTTTTATCTGGTTTAGAAAAAGGTTTAGAATATAGGTATGTGGACAATACTATTGTACTTCCAATGCTCACAATATACGAAGCCCCAGACCTCTTAAAACTAGGGGCGATCTTGTCCAGTGGGGTCATTGTATATTTTTAAGGACAAATATAACATACTGTAGAAAGAAGATAACACCAAAGAGCAAAGGTTGCTGGATAATAAGAACTAACAAGTCGGTTTTAGTTACCATCATTCTACATGTATTTAAAACACTGTCAGCAACTATGGGTTAATTGTCTTTAACATGCAATATAGAATTCCAACCTGGCCACACGCTCTGCTTTAGACAAGCTGGGTATCATGGTTTCTCTTAATTTAAGAAAAGGTATAGAAAGAATACTAACTTTATGTCCCATCGTTAGGAACTCTGAGCCTCACAGTCTGTCTCTCTGAAAGGCTGGGTCTTTTTTTTTTTTTTTTTTAAGTGAATACCCTATATTTCCCTATTTTGTGATTTTGACAGGCCAGTGCTTTCTGATCATGAAGGAAACAGAGAAAAGAGCTCTCATTTTAAGATTCTGGAGTTAAGCGGAGATCATTTTGAGAGAGTCTCTGAAGCCAAAACTGTTAATAATATTTTCCAGCTTACAACAACCTATAAAAAAGCACATGTGTGGCAATAAAACAGAACAAGCAACCATGAAAAGAACATAAAGAGAGACAGACGGACAGTTGTCCAATTTTCACAGAGAGCTGTGGAACATTAAATTTTGAGTGTTGCCTGGCATAGTATATCAGGCTTTCTTCCTATTGGGAGTCATGCTTGCCTGGAGGCGATCAGGCTCTGTGTCTGCAGAATAGAGCTGAGCAGAGGTGTCCACAGTGACTTCCTGACACTGGGACCCACCCTCGGTTCCTCATGTTGGTGAAAAGTGACAACCGCTTCCACAGTAATGGGTGGAACTAAAGAGGTTGTAAAATACTTTAAATGTCCATCTCCCAAAACTCCCCGCAGCATCAGGGAAAAGAGACACCCGCGGTGGAGTTGTGGGAAGCTAAGATGGCCCTGTTACCCAACCCAGTGGGAAGGACATTCGCTCAGGGACCCTTGAGATTTGGGGCGTGGAATATGGTGCCAACATTAACTAGCTGTGTGAGCTCTTTACTTTTTCTAAGCCTCACATTCTTCATCTGCCACTAATGGAGATCTCAGGAGGCTATTAAAAAAGATTAAGGAGCACCTGGGTGGCTCAGTTGGTTAAGTGTCTGACTCCTGGTTTTGGCACAGGTCATGATCTTGTGGTTTGTGAGTCGAAGCCCTGTGTCGGGCTCTGGGCTGCTGGGATTCTCCCTCTCCCTCTCAAAACAAACAAACTTGCAAAAAAAAAAAAAGATTAAGAATGACATACATTAAATACTCAGTGGATTAAACACATGGTGCTCAATACCATGTGATGGTAGTTTTTATTACTTAATTCTCATTTCTAATACGCCTGATTTCTAACCTCATAGAGCCTTCAAAACGTTAAAATTTATGTCAGAATACAAAGACAAGGCCATGCACGTATAGGAAATGTTTTAAGTTCACTTGTCTCCCACACATATTTATTTTCCTTTAGGTTAGGAAGTTCTGGAGAGCAGAATTTCTAAGAGGTGACCACATCTTTCCCTCAGAATTATAAGCGGCCGCAAACAGTCATACCAACGGCCAGGCACTCCATGCTGCATGACAGAGTCCAAAACTGTCACAAATCAAGGAAAGAAGGGTTGTTTGGTTGTAAAGGGCCTGAGGACCAGGAGAAAACTGGAGCTCTAATATATAGAATCCACACCCGCCAGAGGTGGAAAAAGCCTGGGAGATGATCTGAATTCACCCCTTTATGGAACAACTTTCCTTTCTAATTCACACCCCACCAGTATCCTTTAAGGATTTGAATATTATTACTATAAAACACATCAACATTCTTTACACTAAATTACATTATAATAAATTACATTACAACAATATTAATTACATTACAGTAATTATAATTATAATAATGTAATGTAATAAAAAATTACATTACATTACAATAAACAGAATAAAGACTTTAAATAAACATGGTTTGAGCCACCTGGGTGGCTTAGTCGGTTAAGCGTCCGACCTACTTCGGCTCAGGTCATGATCTCACAGTTTGTGAGTTCAAGCCCCACGTCGGGCTCTGTGCTGACAGCTAGCCCAGAGCCTGGAGCCTGTTTCAGATTCTGTGTCTCCCTCTCTCTTTGACCCTCCCCTGCTCATGCTGTCTATCTCTCTCTCTCTCTCTCAGAAATAAATAAAAACATTAAAAAAATAAAAAATAAATAAACATGGTTCATAGTTGATGAAAGAAAAATCCACGGAGGCTAAATGACTGTAAAGGACACGATAGGTCAAGGACAGTTTAATATGTGGGAAGCGGCCATGCGTCCTATAGGAAGGAAGAGGTTAATGTGCAGAGTTCAGGCTCTGGCCTAGGAGACCAGGCTGACCAGAGAAATCAGAAGTGAATGGTGGCAGTGTCAGAATGGGTGTGATATCAGTAGCTGCTATGGAAATTATTCTCGCTAGATTTTGAAGTAGAAGGTTCTTGAGCCTTCACAATTACATGGTGCTGAAAGGACCTTGTCCCAAGGGCAGGGAAATTTATTCTTTCTGGATGAGCTGCAGAGCCTAGAGGTGTAGAGGTTATGAAAGAAACATCGGCAAATCCCATAGTTCAATGACAGGATCCTCTTGATGGAGTCATTCTCCAACCCGCATTCCAGATTAGCTGGCTTTTCCACCCAAGCATGTGTTTTGCTAGTTACTGAGACTTCAAGTAACTTCAATGCAGGAATAAAACTTGACGTTTAATTTTAGCCACGAGAAAGTCTGCATTTAACTTTTAAGACTTTACCCCTGTTCCCAGTCTTTCTATACCCCAGGCTGTAACAAAGACAAAGACGACTGTCTGTCTAAGGGCCAACAAGCAGACCGCAAGTTAACAGTGGCTTCTTTTAATGATTTTTATCTGAGCAGCTTTCATGTGCTTGGTCTGTAGCAAGAAAGAATGAAATAAGACATTAGCCAGAGTACAAAGTTAGCCAGTTTTGAAGTTTCCAGCTTGAACTTTCAGTACCTCTTACTTTTTCTGCCACTACTCCAGCCACCTTCCAATGTACAAGTCACTCACCATCCTCTCCCCAAAGCCCTCAGAAGAAAATTGCGATTATTTACACCCCCCTCCCTTTACTGAACTGCAGGATCTCCACTTCCAAAGGTTGAATCATATAAAATTGCCAATATGTGACCAGTTTTGGTCTAGAAAAATGGCAATTGTATTATGGCTCAAACTGGTAGTGAGGGCATCTAGTCCCTTAGTAGTACCGTGAAATGAAAAAAAATAACCTTGTATTTAGAGGTGAAAGGAGTCTGAGATGTGATCTAACCCAGCTTATTCAGGTACAAGTCCAGCCACCAAGACTCAGAATGGAGCAAGGAATGAGAAGATCAAACATCAACAGTTAGAGAACAGAGCCTGACTACATTCAGGAGACTTGACTCCTAGCCCAATCTTCTTAATCTCCATGGCATGGGTCAGAAGACTTTTTCTGTAAAGGACAACATAGTAAATATTTTAGGATTTGTGGTCTATCTGGTGTCTAACACTGTAGCATGAAAGCAGCCATAGACAATATGTAAACAAATGAATGTGGCTCTGTTCCAATAAAACTTTATTTATAAAAACAGATGGCAGGCTGGATTTGGCCCACAGGCTGTAGTTTGCCAAGCACTGCTCTATAGAATTCTTAGACTTAAAAATATCTGCAAGCAGATGGGTGAGGGATTTGTATATTGAAAGTGTGTTCAAGTGTTCATGGATGCTAATTCAGCATAAAGATCTTATTATCCTCTGTCCTTCCTTTAAAATAAGTACCTAAAGAAGCCCAAAGTTGTTGGGACCTCGGGGCTACAGCTGTCTCAGTGTTTGCCATCTGCAAGATTAGATCACTCAGGATAGGAATAATACCGTCTTAACTTACTGGCTACATCTACAAAATATACTTGTGATCTGAGGAAAGAAATATATAGAATGTGCTATCACGTCAGACTGGCTGAGCTACGGAATTAGATACAGACACTGCTGCGTGAAATTTTTTTTTAATATTTTTATTTATTTCTAGGAGAAAGAGAGACAGCGTGAGCAGGGGAGGGTCAGAGAGAGAGGGAGATACAGACTCTAAAACAGGCTCCAGGCTCTGAGCTGGCAGTCAGCACAGAGCCTGACACGGGGCTCGAACCCACAAACCGGAGATCATGACCTAAGCGAAAGTAGGACGCTTAACCAACTAAGCCACCCAGGCGCCCCATTGCTGGGGGAAATTTTAATAGCTTTAACAATCATTTAGTCAGACTCCTTCATGTGTTAGCTGAAAGCAACTTCATTTTATCATTTGCATGTGGGTGAACAGGGTTTGAATTGGCACTTGGGGTCAGCAGGATATTTTGAATACAGGCACTTTTTCTATTTCTCCCGACAGCAAAGCAACTACTTTGGCTATATCTACTTTCCATTTGAACTTGAGACACATGGAAGAACGGTAACAAGCAGTTATAAGACGTTATTGGTCACACATTCTGGCCAACAGACAGAATGGAAGAATTATCCTCAGGTCATTCCAGGAAGGGAAACCAGTCAGTATATACTAGCCATGATAAAACTGTGATTGTAGTCAACATCCCTATAGTAAAATTCTGTCCCTCCATCCAGCTGTCTACTCAAACATCCAGACTGTCTACACATCTCAACTATTCTTGAAGGTACTGTACTGTTTGCTGAGGACTCCCAGTTAGGTAGAGCAACCTCCTTGCTCCCAGGAAGCTAAAAATGTAGCAGAAGGAAGAAGTGAAGGCACAAAGACCACAATACCAAAACAATGCAGGCAATACTTCACAAGAGAAACCTTTACGTACCAAGCCAGTATTTGGAGGACCTTCTTAAAAAACAACAAGATATGAAATAATCACCTGGTAGAGCTCTCAAGAGCTCTTGTTGAGCTATGAAAGAACCTGGAGAAGGTGCTATTTCTCAGTTGGTTGGGCAAGACCTCACTGGCTACCACTGATTGTCCTTAAACAGGCAGAATATTAAACACACACACGCACACACACACACACACAATGGATGCTTTCTATAACTAATTCATATCAGTCTTGAAGAAGTCTACCTCTATTTTTATTTTATAGTACTTTATACCCAACATTCTAGAACAGAGGTAAGAAACAGCTTAGTACAGAATCAAAAGTGGACAAAGACACTCACAAAAGCTTATGTGATAGAAGTTAAATAATTAAAGATATGGTCTGTACCCAGGAAAGGAGCTAGAGATTCAAAGAAGATGAAGCCAAAATTTATGTTACAATCAGGATTATCATATGATTTTTACAGTATCGTCTTCTAATTCACTGTTCGCATTTTTTAGCAACTGGCCAATTTCTTCAAGAGTGTTGGTCATATCTGTCGATTACTTTTTGTTTATGTTTTATGAAAGAGAGCAAAATACAACATAGCTTTGAAAGGACCAAACTCTAAACTGCACCATTTATCAAGTTTCAAATTATATTTCTGCTATAGAACTACAACAGAATTCCAGACCGAGAGAAACCAAAACCCAACAAAATAAAAACTCACCTTGGATATGAACCATCCTGTGTTCTCATGTCCATTAAGCCAACCAAGCAAGAGAAAAGAGCAAGTGTCAGTGGTACTTACTTGCCGGTGATGGAGTGCTGCACCCACTTGGTGGAGGGTGACCATGAAGGCCATGGAGAGGAGGCAGGGAGAGTCCCCCAATGACCGGTGGAAAGAGTAAGGGGTAGGGTGTGGCCGGATAGTGAGTCATGTGTCCACCCACTGCCGGGACAGGACGTGCGTGGCTACTGGTGGTCATGTCTCAGGCCTCACAGGACGAGAGGTGCTCTGGGGCAGGAACACATCACTCCAGGTCTTGAACCAAAGCAATGGAGGTAAGTTCAGGGCAAAGGTTGAGCGTGAGCTGTCTTCTGGGGCAAAGGCAAACCAGTTCAACGTATGACCACCTTGCTTCTTCCCAACATGGTTTCTCCACCTCTCATTTTGCTGTATTGATTACAGGGAGGATGCCTTTTTTGTTCAGCTTCTCAGTTTATGGCTGGGAAATGCTATCACTTTAAAGATCCAGCACTGCTAATTCTGTAAGGAGAAAAGAATATATATATATATGTATAAGTATCGTAAGTCAAAAATATTTTCTTCTATACTGAGTTACATGAAAAATCTCAGATGTTAATCTAGGTCTCCTAACTCCCAGTTGTTCCCCTATGTTTACTACCTTTATTTTCTTAAATTCTTATATCCTGATACAGACTACAACAAATATACAATTTCACAATGGCCCTGACTATCCAATATTAAATAGCAACATTCCCAATACCCAATCTTTTCCTATCTCGCTGGCTTTGCTTAAGTTTTCTCCATGGAACTTAAATTTTTTGTGCGAGAGCTTTTGTTGGTCTCCCCCATTAGAACGAAGTCACCAGGAGGGCAGAGTTTTTTGGTTTTAGCAAATGCTATGTTGTAAGCTCCTAAAAGGATACCAGACAGGCCAGAGATACTCACTAAATATTCAATGAATGAATGAATGTTTTTTCTTATTTCTTTTAGAGAAATTGTGCAATGATGTCCTAACCTATGTGCTTCCAAGATGTTAAATATGTTATATGAACAAATTTGGAATTTCAACCCAGCCCTTTGGAAGGATATACCACCAAAAGTAAATATATTTGTAGGAGAAAACTGTATCCTAATGAAAGGTAAGAGATGAAGCGAAAGATCAGTGAAATACTTTATATCTGTTTCTTATTGTCAACAATATACACCTTCCTTGTGAGAACACCATCTGTTGATTCATACAACTGCTTTGTCTGTTCAATCATCCACCCATCAATAAAATCCTAAATTACTATTATTTTCCAGGGGCCGGTGTAGGCACTAGTGATATACAGTGTGGAAGGAGGCCACTGTGGTCCCTGCCATCAGGGAATGTCTAGTTGTAACAGCTCCTAATTGAGATCGCGCTTTTAAGGAGGGTTCAATTGCCCTGCCCCTACAAAGGACATGCGAGCAATGATCAGCACCACCTAGGATTGCTAGAGACCGGGGGTGGAAGAAGCCGGGAATAGATTCTAGGGTGGGCTGACTGTACACATCACAGGTTCATTTTGGCCCTGATGACCAATATTCAGGAAAAGCCCCCAACTCTGGACTCCACTGAGGGGAACATTGAATGTAAACCCATGTGACTCAAAACAGCAACAGTATCTCAAGGCCACCTGTCAGGAGTATGATTCTAGAATCGGACCACCTAGGTTCAAGTCATGGCCCTACCCCATGAACAATGATCTTACTTCTCAATATGGCAGTTTTTGTTGTAAAATGGGAATAATAATAGGGTTTACTTCCGTGTTCTGTTGGGAGGATTTAATGGGGAAATGAGGTAATACCAGGAGAAGAGTGCCTGGTGCAGAGTAAACACAAGGTAACAGTGTGTTATTGCCATATGTGGTGTCTCCTCAAATGATATGCTTCTGAGAACAAGCTTACTGGAATAGACAGGAGGAGGGAGGGTAGGAAATTACATCACAGGAGTCTGAGGAAAATATTAGGACTCCAACTTTTGTCATGGAAGAATAAAATGTAGGATCTGGGTAAAGGAGAGAACAAAGACTCATTAAGTCTTCCCGATTTCTCAGTTTGTGCCATTAGCCAGTTTGATTACAAACCCAACAATTTTCTAATCCCAGTAACTTCCATTTGTTTACTATGGTATGTGTCAGGCACTTCACTTAGAAGCTCTAAGCTCTAGCGCTTACACTGGCCCAGAAGGCAGTTATTATCCTAATTTTCCAGGTGAGAAAATGACATCTCAGGGAGTTTAAATGACTTGCCCACAATGTCCTAGTGTCAGCCAGTGGCTAAGTCAGAATTAGAACCTAGATCGGGCAGGTTCTACCATCTCTGTGCTTTCCCCTCCACCATGCTGCGTGCTAATGTCACTGAGTGCCTGAAGGTGTCCTAGTTGTACCTACAGAGGAAAACGTCCACGAGCCAGCATGATGTGAGCGGCTGTCCTCACTTAGATGACATTCTCCCCAAGGCCTCAAGTCCCTGGCCTATTAATATTAAGAATGACTATCATCAACAGTAAGACCATATGGTCCCAGGTTCCCCAGGATTTCGCTGAACATTATAAAAGAGTCTGTATTTCCTGCTGGCTTACGTAACACACTCAACCCCCAAAGTGATGCCCCTCCCCAAATATCATTGTCCTTTTCACACGTTCAAACCACAACTTGTTTCTCTGATGAAAATAAAGTAAATGGACTCTGAGAGGTGAATGCTTTCGGTGCTTTCTCTACTAAAAATCATGCGCCATCGAATATATTTAACACTGTAATTTTGTAGTTTGTAGCAAATTAATTAGAAAATAAACAATGCCATTTAGTATTTGCTGCATTTCCACTCAATTTGATTTTTAAATCACACACACAAAGCCCGGCATTGTTAAAAATGGTCTTTTCTATCTCCATTAGACAAACTACCTCATTAACTGGTGGAGCTGACAGTTCAGCAAACCCACCCCCGCAGGGCACAATTCTTAGATTTTTAAAGCTGTTTGTTTGTTTTTACCAACCAGGGACTATTTCTACTCGCCATAATCTTTCATTTCTCTTTGCTTTCAAACACTGCAGATTTTCGGCATCTTGCCTGCCTGATTGAAAAGTCTGGTATCATGCCTAGGATCTTTAAGAAAAAAAAGAAAAGAAGAGAAAAGAAAACTACTTATACTGGTAATAGGGCAAAAGAAAAAAAAATCATTGTGTTGGGAAAATCCTGTTATGTTGCTGGAAAATTGTTTGAACAGTCGCTGGGTCTATGTTCACATATGTGACTGATTAAGGCTATTCCTGGAAGCAGAGAATTTCCTTTGTTTCAGGCTTTTTGGGTAGAAAAAAAGATGTTTAGTGATATTAGCAGTGCTTTTTCCCCCTCAATGCCTGATTTGAGTTTAGGCTCATTCAGGGTTCCTTCCTTCACAGCCTGAAGCAAAGCAAACGGGAGCCGAGTGGAAGAGGAGAAGGAAGTGGGGACTCAGTCAGGAGGTCTTAGATAAACAACCCAGGAGACTCCCTGGGTATCAGTTTCACCCTCTGTGAAAGGGGTTTAGGGAAGAGGAACAAGTTTTAAGTCAAGTTTCTCAAACTGTGCTGCCCAGAAAATAAGTGTTTTATGAGATACTTAATCAAAATAATGAAAATATTTAAGAGGATATAAAATAAAAAGGGGGCACCTGGGTAGCTGAGTCGGGTAAGTCTCTGACTTTGGCTCAGGTTATGATCTCAGTTCATGAGTTCGAGCCCCTCCATCGGGCTCTGCACTGACAGGGTGGATTCTCTGCTGCGGATTCTCTCTCTCTCTCTCTCTCTCTCTCTGCGCCTCCTCCCTCGAGCTCTGTCTCTCTCTCAAAAATAAATACACAAAATTTTTTTTAAATAAAAAGAGAGGAAATAGGGGCACCTGGGTAGCTCAGTCGGTTGGGCGTCCGACTTCAGCTCAGGTCATGATCTCACGGTTCATGGGTTTGAGCCCCATGCTGGGCTCTGTGCTGACAGCTAGCTCAGAGCCTGGAGTCTGTCTTCTGATTCTGTAACTCCCTCCCTCTCTGACCCTCCCCTGCTCATGCTGTCTCTATCTCTCTCTCAAAAATAAATAAAACATTTTTAAAAAAGAGGAAATAAAAAAGATTTTACATAACAGCATGCATAGTTGATATTGTTATGCAATAATCTATCTGCCTTTGATAAACAGCAGAATGACAGCGGGTAGTATGACAGTTGGATGAGATGTGCCCACGCGGTGGGGGGGATCTTGGGAACTGCTAACATCTATGCCCATATCCATGAGATATTATTTTATTTATTTATTTATTTATTTATTTTTTATATTTTTAATATAGTTTATTGTCAAGTTGGTTTCCATATAACACCCAGTGCTCATCCCAACAAGTGCCCTTCCCCATGCCAACAGCCCCCTTCCCCTCCCCCCCCATCAGTCCTCAGTTTGTTCTCAGTATTCAAGAGTCTCTCATAGTTTGCCTCCCTCCCTCTCCCCCAACTGTTTTTCCCCCTTCCCCTCCCCTATGGTCCTGTTAAGTTTCTCCAATTCCACATGAGTGAAAAAATGGTATCTTTCTCTGCCTGACATATTTCACTTAGGATAATACCCTTGAGTTCCATCCATGTTGCTACAAATGGCAGATTTCATTCTTTTTCATTGCCATGTAGTATTCCAATGTATATATAAACTGCATTTTCTTGATCCATTCATCAGTTGGACACTTAAGCTCTTTCCATATTTGGCTATTAGCACATTCTTATCGATGTTTGTGATTGTCTTATGTATTTGGGTGTTTCTGAATTCAGTGCATAGACATTTATACTTGTTAGCTCTTCCTGATGGATAGACCCTGAAATTATTATATAATGCCCTTCTTTGTGAGATATTATTTTAAATAAGACATAGTATATTTTGTCCAGTTCGATTTGTTAATGGTTTTATTCCTTTAAAAGTTTTTAAATTACATGTTAATCATTTCTTATTGCATTTAATCTACCAGAGGTTGTTTATTTATTTATTTTAGCTTAAAGTTGCATGCAAGTTTCTAAGCTTATCCATCTAACCACTTAAAATTTGTTTTTATAAATGTGATAGTTGCATATGGTTTTTTAAAAACAGTCCCCTTTAAGCCAGTGGTTCTCAAAGCAGGGTCTCTGAATCAGCTGCACCAATAGCACCTATAAACTTATTAGAAACACAGATTCTGTGTTCCCACAGGACCTATCGAATCAGAGTCTCAGGTAGGCACAGAAATCTGCATTCTAACAAGCCCTCTGAATGATGGTGATGCAGCCAACCTTTGAGAAGCACTGCTCTAGACATGTAGTTGGCAAAGTTCTTCTGAAAAGGGCCAGAAAGGAAATACTTTAAACTTCAGGCCACATCACCTCTGTCACAAATACTCAACTCTGCTTTTGTACCAACTTCTTGTGGGAAGAAAGCACACAATCGATAAATGAGCGGACGTTGCTATAATCGAATAAAACATAATTTACGAAAAGAAGCAGCCCACTGAACCTGGCCCATGGACCATAGTTGGCTGACCCCTGCTTTAGATTAATCAAGAAAAACAGCGGCCCACTGTATAACTCCTGTTCCTACGAGCAACTACTTGAAACTATTTTAGTTTTTTTTCCCCTGTTACTTGTATATCTAGATAATGTGCTTAAACTATTTTTTTCATAATTATGTAAGATTTCCTTGACTATCTACTGGTTTCTACTACAAATATGATCTAAATCTCATAAGCTATTGCTCACACATGCAAAACCCTCTGTTCTCTCTTATTCTCAACATAATTTCATCACAATTAAAACAATGAAAATCAATTACATTAATTTTACCTAATTATGACTAGGTAAATATTGTTTCAGCTGAGCCACATGACATACTACATTTACAGGTCTTACAAATTTTTTTTTGTTTTTCCTGGAGTTAATAATTGCTCTGTTTATATAATTGGATTGCTTTCCATCTATGAATAATTCTTCTCCAACTCCCTGACAATTCTGCCAGACATGTCATATGATATAGTAGTTCCATAACTGGAGACATTCCTCTTGCTCCAGGGCTGATTGGCGGTTTTCCTAGTCTTATGCATAGATGTCAAATCAGGACTTTCTATTATCACTTCTCTCTCTCTCACTCTCTCTCTCTCTCTCTTTTTCCTGGAACCCATTTCCTGGATCTCATGTCCTTCTCTTTCTTGGTTTACTTCTTCATCTGATGGTTTTTTTCCCCCTAAGATCTTTCCAAGAGATGATGTGTGGGAGGTAAATTTTTTGAGACTTTGCATATTTTGAAATATTTTTATGGTATGCCTCACCCTTACTTGATAGTTTGGGTAGGTATAAAATTGTGGATTGAAAATAACTTTCTTTTTAAGGTTATTTATTTTGAGAGGGGGGAGGGAGGAGACAGTACACATGTGTGAGCGGGGGAGAGACAGAGAAAGAATCTTTAGCAGTCTCCCTGCCCAGCTCAGAGGCCCATGTGGGCTTGATTGCATGACCCTAGGATCATGATCTGACCTGAAATCAAGAGTCAGATGCTTAAATGACTGAGTCACCCAGATGCCCCTGTTTTTTCTTTTTCTTCTTTACACATTCTGGTTTTTGTCCTAAATGGCTTATCTTAAAAAGAATGCTTTATTCTGCTTTTGCCATTGACTTCCTCCCTCAACTTTGTCTCTGGTTTTATTTTAATATAACATGCATTTCTCAACTGTATTTTCTGTCCACTTCTAGGCCCACTCATTTATATCTAAAAGGAAGAACTTACTGCAAACTCTGTTTTCATGGTCCAACTTTGTCAAATGGGTGAGTTTTATGTAAGAGTGCTGTAAGTGGGATATTTCTTTGGGAGACTCCTCATATGTCAGATTTACATTCTTTTTATTTGGGTCTCGTAAAGTAGCACAATAAGCTACCCCAAAATCTGACCGTAGGGGTTCAGGACATGCCCCTCAAAATATGATTTGGTATATTGATTATTTTGAGTTGTAAGCACTTGAAAAATAGTAAAAGTAGGGAGAGGATTTTTCTGAACTCCCTTATGTGCCTAAAGACACATCCTCCAAATAGGAACAAGATTATCATAGATCCCCTCCACTGGGAGTTTAATCAACCAGCAACAATGGATTCCTGTCACAGGAGAGGAAACTGGAAGTCAAGAGCACACCCAAAGAAACTTAGTCACAAATTATCATACCACCAGTGTATTTTTTTTTTTTAATGTTTTGTTTATTTCTGAGAGAGAGAGAGAGAGAGGCAGCATGAGCAGGGGAGGGTCAGAGAGAGGGGGAAACAAAAAATCTGAAGCAGGCTCGAGGCTCTGAGCTGGCTGTCAGCACAGGGCCCGATGTGGGGCTTGAACCCACAAACCGTGAGATCATGACCTGAGCTGAAGTCTGACGCTTAACTGACTGAGCCACCCAGGCGCCCCTCCACCAGTATATTCTAAGGGCCCATTTATCTTCCATAAAAACTAACTCTCTTGTAAGATGCTGCATCCTCCTCCTTCCCCCTTCCCCTTTCTCCACCAAGATATCTAATTCTGAATTCTAAGCCATCTCACGGCTTAGTTACTCATTTTTTCCCTGGGTGTCTCCCACGTATATATGAGGAATGCATGTTAACAAACTTTTGTTGTTTTTCCCTTCTTAATCTTTAACTTCAGGGGTCTCAGTCAAGAACTTAGAAGGGTAGAGGGGAAATGATTTTTCCTCCCCCATGAGCTCTTTGGTAAAGTCACTGAGAATTTCTCTAAGATTCTACCTAGAATGGAAAAAAAAAGAAAATGTCTTTCTGAAAAGACTCTGGTAGAGGACTGTAGCAGTGAGGCTCTGGCTGTTGGTGGGCCCACTATTAAATATGTAGTCTCTCACTTCTTCCTCCTGCATTCAGTCTGACACTACTTCCCCACTCTCTTTTTATGCCTGGTGTCCAGAACTCTAACTTCTCTACTTTAATTTCTTCAAAGAGCAGACTTATCTTTCTTCCCGAGGCTGGGTTACACTAATCACCAGGATGTAACAGTTGGAGGGGTGGATTTAACTACTCCTTGTTGAGAACTCCGACCAATCTTACTATCTCAATCATCACTTCTATCTTTCAGGACATCTGGTGCTTCTGCTTGCTGGGACTGTCCAAAATCTTATAGCGTGTATTTCCTTGCTTTTTCTTGGCGTCTCCTTCTTCAGGCTCTTAGCGTTCTGTTTTCTGCACTTTGCTGATTTATTCATTACTGCCCATCTACTTTTTGCCTTCAAAAAAAGATATTGCCATTTCTTGCCTGCAATGATTAGTTCTCATGTTTTTGTTAATTTTATGGTTTATACATTTTACATCCCTTGCTATCGTTTTAGTAAAGATTTAAGAGGGAATAGAAAAATGCATATTGTTAATCCATTGTATTTCACTAGAAAGTCTCTAAATTTTATTATATATATTTCATAAAATTTTTTATTGAAATATAACTAACATACAATGTTATAGTAGTTTGGGGGTACAATATATTGATTAGACAATTGTATACTCAGTGCTCACCATGTTAAGTGTAGTTACCATCTCTTACCACCCCACATTATTATAATACTGACTGTATTCCCTATGTTGTACTTTTCATCCCTGTGACTTAAATACACTTAAAAAATTATTTTTAAGAGAGAGAGAAAGCATGAGTGGGGGAGGGGTCGAGGAGGTGGCGGGGAGGTGGGGGAAGGAGGGAGAGAGAATCCTAATCAGGCTTCTGCACTGTCAGCGTGGAGCCTGATGTGGGGCTCAAACCCATGAACCGTGAGAACATGACCTGAATCAAAGTCAGACGATTAGCTGACTGAGCCACCTCAGGCACTCTTCATTTCTTTTTATATTTCATTTTTTTAAGTTTACTTATTTATTTTTGAGCGAAAGAGAACCTTGACTCATTTATTTTGTAACTTTAAGTTTGTACTTCTTAATATCCTTTATCTATCCCACCCACCTCCCCCACTGCCCCCAACCCCTCTGACAATCACCAATTTCTTCTCTGTGTTTAAGAGTCTGTTTTATGTTTGGCCTCAACCTCAAACTGAACAAAAAGAAGTGAGGTCTGAGCTTCTGTCATGGACATGCCAGAGGGCTGTGTCAAATGCCTTTCACGAATAAACAAACAAAATTAAGATGGGATTTGACCTCTCTTACCCACGCACCTACAGGCATACTGGATAAGTGGAAATACCATTTAATGCATTGATGATTTGATAGATGCTTTCTAGAAGACTCCAAGTTGGAGAGAGGACACTTACTGAGAGTCTCCTGAAACACAGGAGCCAAACACTTTAGCCTGGTGAGAAGTGCTGATTTTACACCATGCTGCCTTTAAGTATAATCCAAGTGACAGAACAGAAATGATTTTTGTAGAAAACACTGTATTCGTTTCCTCCCACTGAATTTTAGTGGCACCATGGCCGATATGGCTGACACCACAAATAAGCAGCAGCGAACAAAGGACAGATTTTTAAACTTCTCGTGGTGAAGCACAGAAAACTCTTCTGTATTCATTCAGCACATTTAGAATTTGTCTTGGGGGAAATTTTTGCTTCAACAGACACTACATGTATATTGCTCCTTCTTCCAGTTTATTTTAGCTCAAACCTCCCTATTTATTTAAGTCATTGGTTCCAGGTAATGCCACTTAAAATTTCTCAAATGCATTCAGCCAAATACCTGTTTTCAGCAAAAATGCCAAACTCAGCACAAATTCTGTCAGTTTCTTGTGCTGCTGTTCCCGATAGAAACATGCCTATAAAGAAGTCAGTGTTATACGCCTGGTAGTTTTTCAGCCTTTCTTATATCCACCGACTTCATTGTAAATATTACTGGCAAAATTATGTTCAACTTAAACCAAAGAGATGCCACAACGAGTAACCTGAATTTGGCCAAAGAGAAATGTCCTACTGCTCTTTAATATAGAAAAAAGAGAAGAGAGTCATTTAGAGAGAATAAAGTCATCAAAGAGTTCCTCAGACCACCAAGTGAGCAAAGTGAAAGCTGATTCACTCTACTGCTTTAGGAGGGGATCATTTGGTATATCGAAGACATATTTTTAAAAGCATACACAAAATGTCCCCGCATTCCTTTTTGGGCCATTTTTTATAAGATTCCATCTGCTCAAGCAACACCAAGTGAGAAGATGACTCAGAAAATGAGGAGGAAATACATATATATTAGAAAGCATAAAACCTTTTAAGATTTTAATTTCATAAAGTATAGAAGCAGCAGTGTATACGGGAGTGTTTAGGGAGTCAACACTCAAAGCAAAGTTGTTACTTATGTCAGCATTGTGTTCACCTCCTAAAGATCCAGTTTTCTCCTAAGGTCTTTTCACACAGATTCCAAAACCTAAAGGTATAGGGTATCTATTGGACCAAACATCTGCCAGTAGCACAGTTTGTTTTTAAGAGAAGTGACAGAAGACCACTCCGTATACAATGGTTTCCATGCTTTGCATCATGGGATTCTGCCATAACAAGCATAATGACTGGATTAAGATTTGGTTCTCAAGGGAAAATCAGCCATCTGTAGGTTAGTTAGTGGGTGTGAGGTAGCCTAAAAGATGTAGGCTTTTAGGACAATGGGAAACTCTAATGGGCAGACTCCACACTGAATGGTGCCCAAGCCATCCTATCAGTTTTAGCACTGGTTGGTTTGGAATGCCCAACACACAAAGACAGACACGGGTAAAAGATGGGCATAGTAATGTAAAGATATACAGAATCATAATTTTGCAGAAGCAAACTTCTCGAGAAACCAAGGCTCGAGAAACCAAGTGAGTAAGAAATAGGCGATAGAGAGGAACACAGGACCAAAACACCGGTAGAAACAGGGATGAATCAGGTCACATGAGCTTTGATTGTGCCTCTAGGTTATCTTTAGTGTTAAGAACAGCATTCTGATTTTTTTAAGGCCTAAGTCTTCAACTGTTTTGTACTTTTCCTTCTCAACTGTTTTGTATGTTTCCCTCTCTTTTCCATGTAACAAACTCTCAAATTATACTGCTAGACTTTAAACCTCAGAAGAACTCTATCTCAATATTTAACTCTGTCTCTTTTGGAAGGATCAAGTGGCCAGTTTTCAGTTGACTATGTTAACAGATCACTGATGTAATGTCAACTTGCATGTTGGAATTAAGGCTGACATAATGTTATCAGTAGGATTTGTAAGTATCCATTCATAAATAGCACAGTGCTGGAAAATCACTAAAGGACATATTGGAGGTCCCTGGAATCTTGCAACTTATGGAGATCATAAAAACAGATATAGAGTCTATCTTGCTAGAGTCAAACTCAGTATGTATGCACATCCATTGATATTTGAACACAAAATCATTGTATATTTATTCTTTTTATAAAAGAATTCATGTAACAAAAGTCATAATAGAATCTCCAAAGTAATGAATTTAAATAACTAGTATTTAGTCTTCAATAATATTTAAGTATTGTAACATGGGTATAACTTTTGGGGGGAATCTATCTACTCTAAAAAGTAAAGTCTCTTTCAAAAAATATTTTTAACAAATTTATACAGTTGCCTTTACCAAGGCAACAAGAGCACGAATTTTCCTGGCACATATGGGTTGGTCACATAAATGAAATGGTCACCGAGTGTTCACCTTAATAAAGAATGGGGACTATCAGAGCCACTAGAGAACACCTGGGAGCTATACCCACGGCCATGGCAGGTCTCCTCAGGGTCTGGCATTAATGGTCATTTCCTTACTTCATGAGCCAGGTTAGGGGCATTTTATGTGTTTCTTGTGCTGAAATGGTCTCAATGTTGCTGTTGCTACTCAATGTCCAGTGGCCTGTGGAAATGCCCTCATTCTCATCAGTTTGTCAGCTGGGACAGGGTTTTTTAAAAAAATGTTTTTTAATGTTTATTTTTGAGAGACAGAGAGAGAGAGAGAGAGAGAGAACGAGCAGGAGAGGGGCAGAGAGAGAGGGAGACACAGAATCTGAAGCAGGCTCCAGGCTCTGAGCTGTCAGCACAGAGCCTGAGGTGGGGCTTGAACTCATGAACCACGATATCATGACCTGAGCCAAAGTCAGACGTTCAATCAACTGAGCCACCCAGTGCTCCGGGACAGGATTTTTTTTTTTAAGTTTCCTTATTTATTTTCAGAGTGAATATGAGCAAGGCCCTGGGGGGGCAGGTGGGGGGAGAGATTGAGAGAGAGGGAGAGAGAGAGATAATGCTAAGCAGGCTCCGCTCTGTCAGGCAGAGCCCGGCATGGAGCTCCATCCCATGAACTGTGAGATCATGACCTGAGCCAAAATCAAGAGTCAGACACCTAACTGTGTCACCCAGGTACCCCAGTATTTTGGTACTTAATCAACTTCCCTTACTCTCCAGCACCTCTGGCTGAAGTGAAAATATTCTACTTGGCTCTTGACAGCTGCTTCTCCTCAATGGCCAGATCTTATCCCCATGTCTTTAGGTTTTGTGTCCATGTCAGCTCGGGCAAGAAATCCGGAATTATCAAAACACAGCCCTGATCTACGGGTCTGTAGTCTTTGTAGCTTGGCCCACACTTCATTCATATTGGGCCTTCTTGCAGACGGAGAGGGATCAGTGCCCATTTTGGACACTGTGTGTCACACTGTCAGGTCTCTGAAAACAAGCTATATGGCCAGACATGTTATCACAGTTCAGGTTTTCTTCTTTCCCACATTCTTTGCGTCCTGTGCTCTTTGTACTGCCTGAGGTCAAAGACATCACAGTTGCCTTCAGTAGGTTAGAGCTTTCCAGTGGATTTTCAAAAATGGATTAGAAATATGCCTGTCTTTGACCCCCTCAGTGTCTAGTGGCAGATCAGGGCCTCAGGGTATGGGAGGTAGAACAGAGCCTTTGACTCAATGTATTTATCCATTAGCAGTCTCCTTTGTTTACCATCATGGGCCATGCAGATATTATTAATCCGAGTGTAGCATCATGTGGAGAAAAAAAAAGGTTGAGAAACACTATATTAGAATTACAATGCTACAGGGGCACCTGGGTGGTACAGTTGGTTAAGTGTTCAACTCTTGATCTTGGCTCAGGTCATGATCTCATGGTTCATGGGATGGAGCCCCACTGTCAAGCACAGAGCTTGCCTGGGATTCTCTCCCTCCCCCTCTCTGCCCTTCCCCCACTCACATTCTTGTTCTCTTGCACTCTCTCTCTCTCTCTTTCTCTCAAAATAAACTTTAAAAAATCAAAATACTACAAAGGGAAGGCCAAATCAAATAAACAAAGACTTTTTTTTCCAGATGTGGAAGAATACCTAAATTCTTTAAATTAGATTTGATTGGACTCTAAATCTTTATTAGTACCTGACAGTGAAAGAATATGGTCTGTTGTTAAAATTTTCTTTCTTTTCCAGGGTTATGAAAAGGACCTGAGGTCTCATGCAAGCAAAACATGTTCTAAGAAAAGTGGGAAGGCAAAAGGATGGAAGGGCCTGATGGGAGTTTTACATTTCTGAGCCAGGGCTGACCATGAAGGAAGTGTGGAGGAGCGGAAATGTTACTGACTTACAGTCCTGCGTTAACATGAAGAAGGCACCGTCTTAGTCTCTCTGGGCTCCCTTAACAAAACACCACAAACTGGGTGGCTTAGCAACAACAGAAACTTACTTTTCACAGTTCTGGAGGCTAGAAGGTCAAGATCAAGGCGCCAGTGTGGTCCTTCTTTGGGAACAGCATGGCCAGTGCCTTCTCGCTGTGTGCTCATATAGGGAAGGGGCAAGGTAGCTGGTTGGAGTTTCTTTTAGAAGATCACTAATCTCAATGATAATGGCTCCACTTCCATGATCTAATCACCCACTTAAGGTCTCACCTTCTAACACCACCATCCTGAGGGCTGCAATTTCAACCTATGAATTTGGGGGGCACCAACCATTCAGGCTACAGCAGACAAAGAGTTAGGCTTCTGTGGAAACTGAGCCAGCTAAGGTAGACCAAATAATGGCTCCCAAAGGTGGCCATCTCCTAATTTATGAAACCAGGGGACTAATTATCTCATATGGCCAAAAGAACTTTGCAGATATGATTAAAAATTAAGGATCTTGAAATAGGGAGGTTATCCTGGATTATTTGAGGAGTCCAGTGAAATCACAGAGGTCTCTATAAGAGGAAGACAAAGGGAGATCTGAATGCAGAACCAGAGGAGGTGATATGATGATGGAAGCAGAATTTGGAGTGATGTGCTGTGAAAGTGGAGGATGGGGCTAGAAGCCAAGGAATGTCCTCCACCTCTAGAAGCTGATAAAAGCAAGGAAACAGATTCTCTCCTCAGAGAGAGGAGGAGCTAATCTGGCAGACGCCTCGCTTTTACCTCAGGGAAACTGATATTGGACTTCTGAGCCCCAGAGCTGAAAGGATAAATTTGTGTGGTTTTAAAAACACTAAGTTTGTGGTCATTTTTTTTTTTTATAACAGCAACAGGAAATTAAAACACCAGTCCACTCATCCTTTTAAGATCTAGTCAAGAACACTAACAAACACTGACATAATACTTACACTGAAACCATAGCTAGTTTTGCCAAAATAGAGTTTTTCTGCCTTGGGGAAAACCCTGATGCATGGTGTCGGTCAGGGAGAAAATCGTGAAAATGCTCACCGTTGGCTTTGAACACTGACACAGAGGAGAAGCCAAGGGATGTTGATTCTAAAAAAGACCTGGTCTCAAAAGGAGGCCAGAGGTCAGAGCGGTACCAAGGGAAGAGGCAAGAATGTGCTGTCTTTGATGGCAGCGTACAACTACTCCGGAACAAGTGTGTAAAATGTTAATTTAACTATTTTGCCTTTCTGCTAGGTCATGTAAAAACTGTGCAATGTGTTTTGTTTATTAGCAACCTTAGAGCCTCCCTGAAAATTGCAAGAGTGTAGACACAGGTGATAGACATTCAAGCCGAAATGGACGCCAGGAACACAGGTTAAAGGAAAGAATGAGAGAGTCATGAGTGCGTGTGTGTGTAGAGTGTCTGGGACCAGATTCCAAACTTCAATGTTTTGTGGTTGTTGCTGTTGTCAATTTTTTTCTTTTACTAAAAATTTTTTTCACTGTCTTTATTAGCCTATTGTTGGTTCTCAAGAGTCTTGAGAGGAAGGAATTAAGGTGGACCTCTTTCTCTCAAATAAAGGTGTGTCTGAAAGATCTCCTCTTATTCTATTTGTGGGGGGCAGGGGGGAGGTAGTACCTAGAAGGAAAATGAAATGTCAACCTCACTGGAACACTAAAGTTTGGTCCCCCAGACTAAGGAAATGGTTTACCTCCTTTCTACGTCATCTTCTAAGGTTGGCAGTTTTGTTGTGTGGCGCCCAGTCCAATCAGGGGCCCCCCTCTCAGCCTCTCTGTCTATTTGTCAGAAAAAAACCTAAAAGATAGTTGGTAGATTTAAAAGACATATTTTTAGAAATGGCTTTGCTTACCCAGTCTGAAAGGAGACACACACGCACCATAAACAAAACATAAAACCAATAAAAAAACCTACCAGAATGTACCTCCTACTGGCACTTCTTGTTCAAGGCGGTGATAGTAAGGAGCTCAACAACTTGTTTAGATTATGCTCAAGGGACTTTTTGAAACACTTTTTTTTTTTTTTGGAGAGAAATTCACTAGAGGTAAAGTGGCAGAGACACTGCTATGTTCTCACCAAATCCTGTTTTGTTTTGTTTTTTTCCCTTCTAGTCACACAGCCAGCAAGATTTTTACAACTTCTCCTTTAATTACTAGGTGAAGGCATGAGACTGAACTCTGGCTGGTGGATAGTGTGATGTGCACCATTTCTTGGCCTGGTTCCACAAACCTCCTGTGGAATCCTTCATGCTCTTTTCTTTCTTTCTTTCTTTTTTTTTTTTTTAATATTTTTATTTATTTCTAGGGGAGAGAGAGAGAGACAGCGTGAGCAGGGGAGGGTCAGAGAGAGAGGGAGTCACAGATTGAAACAGGCTCCAGGCTCTGAGCCGGCAGTCAGCACAGAGCCCGACGGGGGGCTCGAACCCACGAACCGCGAGATCATGACCTAAGCGAAAGTCGGACGCTTAACCGACTAAGCCACCCAGGCGCCCCAAAATACATCTATAGCTTTTTTAAGGATCATCTTTGAAAACCAAAACCATTCATTTGAATAAATAGCCGAGTTTATAAGAAATTGTAGCATAGTAAGAATTCAAGCCATAGGGTTATTATATATGAATACCTTAAAATGATTAACATTTTACTAACCATAGGAATTGAAGCATGGTCCGGTTTTATGTATGGTATAAAGTGAGGGTACAATGTCTCAGGTGAAATTATGGTAGCCCAGTCCCCAGAATAAGTGTAAGAGAAGGGAGGTTTGCACAAACATACAACAGAATTATCTCAACAGTTTGGCTAGTAATGCACACGCTGTAATGCTTCTTAGTTGTTCTTGTGCTGGGCAGGATATCATGTTTAAAGCATTTAGCTACAGCTGTGCAAATATATATCATCTTATAGGGACACAATGCCACTTATCAACTGTTGCCTTCTTTCAAAGTCAAGATATCCACATTTTGGCAAACGTAATTCAGAATGAATCCAATTATAGACATTCTGGATAAACAGTAGTCTGACCCATTTATTCTGGCATGTTTGCTTTAAATTGGTAGGTAGACTGTGTTCATTCACACCTTGCAAGTCAAGAGGTGAATCTCATTCTAAGAATCAAGTGATAATAAAACTAATGTTGGAAGCAAAAGATGAAGTCTCAATTTCAATGAGTCTCACTTTCCTGATTGATGAAAATGGAAATGCTAACAGTATCTCATGATTTTGTGACAAAAATCAAGTGAGTTAACATATATACAATGCTCAGAACTGTGTCTCACATGTAAGAAGCACTAGTTCATTATTCTCAATATTGCGGAGTCCATGAAGATGCCCAATTTCTTTAAATGTTTGTTCACTGGTAGCTGGGAAAACACAAAGCTCTTCCCCCATATGTATTTTTCACAAATAATCTCTTATCTCCTATATTCTTTTTTTTTTTAATATTTTATTTATTTCTAGGAGAGAGAGAGAGAGACAGCGCGAGCAGGGGAGGGTCAGAGAGAGAGGGAGTCACAGACTGAAACAGGCTCCAGGCTCTGAGCTGGCAGTCAGCACAGAGCCCGACGCGGGGCTCAAACCCACGAACCGCGAGATCATGACCTAAGCGAAAGTCGGACGCTCAACCGACTAAGCCACCCAGACGCCCCGTTATCTCCTATATTCTTTATCCATCCCTCTACTTACATCAGATGTATATTTAAACACACACACACACACACACACACACACACACACATACACATCTTCTCTTTTAGAAGTTACATTTCTTGGCTTAAAAATCAATGTAGGACAGTTCTAGTTCTTAAGGGAATGACAAATATATGAAAATGGTCATCCTGGCTATGGACTGTGATTTTACAAGCGCCTGTCACAATTTCTAGCCAGAATGGCTCCAGTATTTGTGCAGGCCAGCTAGCCAGGAGTATGACTAGAAGACCTGCCACATTCTTAACTATTGTGTCATCCCAGCAATCTGTAAGAGACAGCACCTCTTTTACCCCTGTTCTCGTTAACACTCATCCTGTTTCCCTACTGCTTAAACTCTATTTTCAGGAGAAAAAAAAAAAATCAGCCTAAAAATTCCTCTGGGCCAAAACACAGCCTTGGGCATCTTATGCTAAGAGGGACTCGAAAAATCTGGCTGAAGCAGTTTTGTGAATCTGTTGTCAGGATGGCAGCATGTCCGTATAGCCTGTGCATATTTTCATAACTTTAATTCTCTCTTGTGGACAAGCACTTACAAATCAAAATAAAAAATTAAGCGAACACTTTAAACATTTTTTTTTCAATTGGTAGAAGAATCTGTGTGATTGGAGTCACTTAAAATGAAGGGAAATTAATAGTGAGAAAGCTCCCACTGGTGATGTGAATGAATGGCCACATTTCCATGACATTTTACTGCATCCACTCAAACAGATGGGATTCCGGAGCTAACTGGCCTCCGTTGAGATGAATGAGATTCCACAACTATTAGCACATTGGCATAGAAATGGGCCGGATCGGTTGCAGAGGCATTCTTACAGACACAAAGAAGATCACAAAGCCATCCTGTCTCCAGTGCCCATCAATTGAGACCCATTTGTTACTGAATCCCATTCATTCCAGTTAAAGCAACATTCAATATCAGATGACACTCTCAAGGCCTTGCGTGGAAACCCTAAGGATTTGATCAGCTATTAACTACCACTAATGCTGAGGTGGCTGGTTCGGCAACAGAAGACCCAATAGCATTCTCACGAGGGGTGCAACATGTCAAAAAATCACCAGGCAAAAATGAAACATGCAGAGAAAAAGCAGACTCACTAATAAGCAAATGGACGAATGCCTCTTGTGTTGCCAAAGGTCACCCAAGACATTGAAATTCAATGAAGGGGGTTTTAAGTTAAGGAAAACAGGCGAACACCAGGGAACCTATCATGTGAAAAGGCTGGGGACCAATGTCCCCTTTCCTATAGAAAGGAGCCAGCATGGGGTACTGCTTTGCAGATGGACTGGGGTAGCTTGCGGGCTGCTGCGGGGCACATCTGGCTCACAGGTGTATGGTCTTGTATTCCTAAACCAGGCATCAACAGTCATGTGCAGAGGGTCCTGTTGCTATTTTGGGTGGAAGCGAGAGAAATTATAGCTGAGAGATCATAATGCTTAAAAAAAACCCCACAATGTATGGGTCCCTGCCAAAACATTATTCCTCTAGCAGATTATATTTTTAATCCACCTACTTAATTAACTAGCTCCTCAGTGGATCAAATGATATTAGTGAGTTAGAGTAATATTGCCACTGGAGCAGCCATTTAATTCTGGCAACTCTAAAGCAAATTATTTCATAAATGGATAGTTTATTCAATTCAGTTCAGTTCCAATTCAATTCTGAGCCCCTTCTACGACCAAAGCACTGAGCTAGACTTGTGGGGGAACACAGCGAGGGAAGAACAGTCTCTGCCCACAGTCGAAGGAGGGAACACCCAATGTTACAGGAATTATAGCAATGCGATGCAAATAAAGTGTATTTGTGTTGGGGGGCAGGGGGTGGGAGGAGAGAACTGCTCAAAGAAAGGAGCGCTTATTTTCACGTTCAGAAAAGCAGAAAATTCCTGATGGAGCAGACGCTATGGAAGATGAATACTGAAAGATACAAAAAGGATTCCAGCAGATAGAGATGAGGGAAAATAGATATATTTGTGAAGTCACACTAGTCCAGGTTAGATTGAATATAAAACATGTAGAGGGAAGAGACTGCTAGAACCTAAACTAGAAGATGGCTCTGAGAACCAATGGGAGGAGGACAGATGTGAGAATATATTTTAACAAGTGGTTGAATGAATGGGGCGAGATTCATGAATGATTGCTACGTGTGAGGTCCGACCCTGGATGCTGGGACACAAAACCAAGAGATACACTCATGCCACATAAATCCCACCCCCCAAAAAAGTTCACATCCTGATGGAGGAAAAGGCAACCCATAAGGGTTTACCACGCTTTGATGGAAGTATGTGTCCAATATTATGGAAGCACAGAAGGTGAAGATCTAAACCCAGCCAAGGGATGGTGCGGGAAGGGTAACAACTGAACTCGAGGAAGGGCCTTCCACACCGCAAACACACAGAGGACAGGGCCAGATGAGACTGGCCAGGAAGGAACTAGATGGAGAAGGACCTTGAATACAAGGTTATGAAGACTGAGTCTGCTCTCCTGAAGGTAACGACCAGTGAGTCATTAGTGGTTTTAAAGTAGGAGGGTGATGTTTATCAGTTTGCATCTTACAAAGTCAACGTTGGCAGCTGTGTGGATACTGGACTGGTGGCAAAGGCTAGAGGCTTGAAAACTAGACAAGAGACGATTGCTGTGGTCCCACTGAGAGAGCCTGAGACTTTGGTCCATGGCCATGATTAATCCCAAGGATATTAATAAGGTAGCATGGGTAGAATAAGATATGGACAGGGGCGCCTGGGTGGCTTAGTCGGTTAAGCGTCCGATTTTCCTTAGGTCATGATCTCGCGGTTCGTGGGTTCGAGCCCCGCGTCGGGCTCTGTGCTGACTGCCAGCTCAGAGCCTGGAGCCTATTTCAGAGTCTGTGTCTCCCTCTCTCTCTGACCCTCCCCTGCTCGCGCTGTCTCTCTCTCTCTCTCTCCTAGAAATAAATAAAAAAAAATATTTAAAAAAAAATAAAAAAAAAAAGAATAAGACATGGATTGGACACAGGGCATTAAAGGGGAGCAAAGGATCAAGGACTGGTGGAGAATTCTGGTTTTGGAAACTAAGCAAATGACGGTGCTTTCCATCAAGACAGAGAACAAAGAAGGAACAACAGGTTTCGAGGAAGAATGAATGCAGTTTGGGATAAAATAATTTCATGTGTCTGTGGGGCATACTAGCAGAGATGCTCATTAGCACAAAATGATGTTCAAACAACTCAAAATCTCGTACGAGGGAAAAACAAGGTATCTCTAATTGAGCGCCCCAACATAGCTGGCTCTTCAAAAATCAGCAGGATCATAGAACACAGAAATTCAGAATGAATACAATAAAAGTGAAAAGCACGAAAAGATAAAGCTTCATACTGAAAAGGCTTTCATGTAGTGTGGATTCTCCACAATCTTGTCGTGATCTCTTTACAGAAAAATTGTCTTCAGAAGGCTCAGTAAACATCAACAGGTTTGGAGCTCTAATTTGCCCAGCTCTCTGACGCAACAAGCACTTAGTGAGTAGCTGCTACATACAACACTGGGTAAAGTGAGGAATACCAAAACAGACATGACCTTGCCCCTCATGGCAAGACGTCACCCGCGTGGTCAATGAGACATGGAAGCAAGTGATCCCGACACACAATAAAACCTGTTGGGAGATGAGGAATGAACAAAGTGCTTTGGGAGTAGCATGGGCAGGAGACACAGTCAAAGGAACTAGTCCTGATTCAACAGATAAATATCTATTTTTTCCTCATAGATTTTTTGCATTGATTTTTTATTATTTGTTTCAGAGACAGAGGAAGCATGAGTGGGGGAGAGGGGCAGAGGAGGAGAGAGAATAGAGAGAGAACGAATCCTAAGCAGGTCCATGCTGAGTCTGGACACAGAGTCTGACATGGGGCTCGATCCCACAACCCTGGGATCACGACCTGAGCCGAACTCAAGAGTCAGACTCAACCTACTGAGCCACCCAGACACCCCTGCATTGGTTTTAATTTTCTTAAAGCTTTTTCTTTTTTTGGGTGGTGCATTAAAATATTAGCATGATCACTGAATTTTTTGGCACTACCTTAAACTGCATACCGGGTGAGTGCCCTCTTTGGGTCATCCTAATTCTGGCTCAGGAAAAGTTATCCAGATTTCGATGAGACAGATAAAACAACTAGGGTTCATCATGGCCAAACTGTGACTTCCTGCTCTTGAATTATTCCAGTATCTGACTTATTCTTCACTCTTCTCGGGATTAGAGTCACCTCCTCAAAGCAAACCAGTAGCAATGATTAGCACTTTCCTCTTGGGCAATGAAAATATTTTGAGCATAAAAAGAAAATTGGAATTTGCAGGCTCCTCCATTAGACCCTAAGCTCCCTGGAGTTCTTTCTAGAAAGTGCTTTCTTGTACCCTCAGTGCCCAGGCCTGTACCCAGATCACAGTGAATAGTTAATATATGCTTGCCCGAGTGTTGTAAAATAGAAGAGTCTTTAAAAACTATGGTAGCAGCCACTTATCAAAACAAGTTAGAAGACTTTCACATTGTTTAGTTACAGGTATACTGTTTGATATCAACCCAACGTCCACAGAAATTTAAGGCATGACTTTCCAATCCAACCTTACTAAACTGTCAGCTTCTGATCACTTCTTTAGTAACAGAAGTTGCACAAATGGACCAGAGTCAGGGTACTTTATACCAATTCTCCAGGAAGAAATTACGCCTGTATGTTCTTAGTACGGAATGAAATTTTGAGCCACATTTTGGCAGTTTATTAGTGATACTTTGATGACTAATGATTATTTGGAAATTTATCATTAAGAGTCTGGGAATGATGTGTACCACATTTATGCCTGTGTGTGTGTATAGTTGCTGTACCCATTTCCTGGCTCAGGATATGTCTCTTCCACATCCACATGTATGCGCACATGCGCGCACACACACGCACGCACATGCCTTGTATCTATTATCTGAATGGTCTAGATTATGAAGGTCAGGCCAGAAGTGAAGAATTCCATGAAAGTAGTAACGAATGGCACCCACCCATCAACAGACTCAAAATTCTCTGTACTTCTCCCCTAGGGAGTTTCACTCTTTCACCATCCTCTGAAGGTCACAGTCCCACTCAAAATTACGTGTAGAAAAAGCTCCTGCCTACTGCTAGAGCCCATATATTTTTAGAGGCTTTGGCTATTCTTGGGAAGTGTCATCCAGCTAGTGGCCCCGCCTGACCTTATTTAGTTTATGAATTCTGATGAGCACATAGGTCAAAGTGTTACTGCTCTAAGTAGCATTTTAAATGACATTAATATACTCCCACAAAAAGTTAGCTGTGGCCAAGAGCCACAGTTGTAGACTCCAGAGTATGCGGACTATGAAGAATATTTTACAATTACAAGTAGTTTTAATGTACCAGGCTGGTAGGTATTATCGTGTGTGTGTGTGTGTGTGTGTGTGTGTGTGTGTGTGTGTGTGTGTCAAGAGTGTGGAGGAATATACTTGTTTCCTTCCTCAGGTACGGTGCTTAATTCCATCTAATAAATTACAGTGTACTTCCTCTCACTTTTCCTTCCATATAAATCAAAGACCCAGTCAAGAATTACTTTCTCCTCTGTTGCTTTATTCTTGAAATGAAATAAAATCTCTTCGGACCTCAGAGGAACAAAAGGTCCAAAATATGAATCTACTTGATAGCATAGTATCTTGTGCCCACTCACACATCTGCTAACTGGGGTTACTATGGAAAATGTCAGATCTTTAGCGAAGTTATTCTAAAAGAAAAACATAAGTGAGTTGAAAGCACAGAGATCTGGAATCAGAGGGAAACCCCCCCTGTAGACATCCACATGTCTAGAGACTATTTAAACTATTCCACTTTATAAACTTCAACGGGGGATGTGATTTCTGGTGTTCTGGCTTACAGAATCACTTGGGAATGAATAATTCATAGGCTTTTTACCAAGTCTCAAGTGTAAATCAGTCAAATATAGCAACATGATATTCATGCTGAATTTTTAAGTGCTTAAAACATTTAGATGGAAACTTTCTTTAAGACAGCGGGAAGAAGAATGTCATCTTCCCTCTGCTCACGCCGCCCAGGCATATTTGCAGTACGTACTTTAAAATATCTATACAAGAGGATTTAATTAAACAATAAGCCAGTTACAGTCGCAGAAGTGAAGAAAAGAAAAGCCACACAAAACTTTCTCGGCGTCATGTTTTCTTTATTAACATACTGATGTGAAACAGAGAGAGCAATCTAATAACAAACATTCCTTTGAGATATGTTCAGAGAGCAAAAGGACATCCACTTATTGTTCTGCCCATCCGATTGGTCCATATATGGCAATAAAGGTACAATAGACGGAAACAGGAAACAGACTGGCACATCTGTAGTATCTTATTAGCTGCTAATGGATATCTAAGAAGAACACGCGTATAATGCTGAATCGTCGGGACCAATCTCCTAAGCAATCACTCTTAATTAGCGGGTTCTGTTTATAGATTCAACTTAGTGTACCCTTATGTATCAAAGAGATGAAGGCAGCTGGAGAAAAAGAAATGAAGCTCTTAAAAGAAAAGTATTGCAAGATGGTGGAGGATTTCTCCTCGATGAAGTGAAACAATTTCTTGCCTTTCCCTGCCTGGCATCAAGGGGCTTTGTCCTTTGTGAAATGATGAAAGAAAAGGTAGGAAAAATTTGTCCAAAGCTGGATAGGTGTTTGAGTTATCCTTGTTGTTTCCCTTAGGAAAATGTAGAGAAAGTCAGGGAAAACAAAATAATGGTGCAGGACAAAGATACTCCCTCAAACTGTAACTCTAAATATTGCCAAGAGGTGCCATCCTCCCCCTCCAGCCAAATTAGCGCTTCAGAGATGCAGCACCTGCATTTTGTGGCTGCCAAATGGGAAGCCATGGGGCAAAATGGGTGATGTGACCAGCTGTATCTCCATAAAAGAGAAAACACAAAACGGTTCTTTCCAGGCCAATCTACTCAAAAGAGATCTGAGTATATACAACGAGCCTCTGAGCCAATCGCCCACGGACTGTACACGGGAAAATATTATGTAGATCAGCGCCCCACCCGACACACACCATGGCCTGCCTTTAAAAGAAAACGAGAGCCAATTCCTTTTGGGCAGTAGATGTTCAATTTGTACACTGCTTGTTCCCACGTAAACAGCTGTGCAGGCATCTCTCTCGGAGAGCACCGCCACCGGGGTCCTGCCTCTTGTGTGAGTTATTCTTAAACCACTAGAAGGCTTGGTTCTTCAAGCATTTCTCATTATTTTTGCAACACACTGTTCTATTCCCATGGAAGTCAGAGAAGTTCTTTCCTGCTCTTGTGGAATTCTGTTTAAAAAAGATCATTTTGAACATATAAGCAGTGCACTAATGCACAATCTGTGGCTGTTTTCTCTGTGCATGCAGGAGAAAAGTGGGCTGGGTGCCTTAGAAGGGTAAGGGAGAAAACTTCTTATTTGTCCAGGGTTTACCACGGGTCAGAATGGGCAGGATTTCTTTACATCTGTTTCTCTGAACGTCCAGGGGTCTGAACATGAGCCTCTCCCTACCCCAAGTATCTAAGCCAAGAGAAATAAAAAAATTGGCCTTTTCTCCCATGTTGAGTGTCCACAGGACAGGCTGAGTGGTGCCAGCTTGAAGAGTGGGGCTCTAATGTCGAGGCTCCAGGAGCTGGTGCTAGAAGGCAACTGGGGCTACAGATATGGGCTATTTTTGCCTGGGGAGGCCCCTCTTCCTCCTGAAATCGGTTCCAGACTTGCTTGTCTGTCCGATGAACCAGACTCTCTGCTGAACCTTTGCTCTGTGTTAATATGCTTTGTGCTCAATGTTTCACATCTAAAGCGCAAGGGTCTCTGCAAATGGTTTTAATGCTTGCGAATATGAGTGAGGTCCTTATAATCTCCTTAAGTTTATAAACAGCACGCGTTTGATAACCTGCTCTTTTAAGGCCTATGGCAGAGTTGTAGACAAAGAATGACATGCACAAATGGAGACACTCTTCACCAGAGAGAGCAGTAGCGCATTGTGTGTGTGTTAATTCATGCACAGTTAAACTATATGGACTGTGGACGTGGGAAGTAAGTGGGAGACAGAAACAATCAATTTGAATACTAGATGGTGATTGTCTTCTCTCTTTTGAGTCTGTGTTCCAGCACCAGGGTGAAATGGAGGCCTTAAATGTAAATGTGTTTACTTCGCCTATTTTCCCAGGCAGCTTTCAGAGCGTGTATATGGGCGTTACCTCACTTAGGAGATAATAGAAATGGTTCAGAGAAGTAACTTGTCCACAATCAAATTTTGGGGTAAAAAAATGGTGGTCAGCATACATGCTCTTTATTATATACCATATATTGTTCTGCAGGCTATACATTTATATCCATATATTACCACAAGGGATTGTAGATGCCAAACCACATGTTAATGGTCTTTATGACTGATTTAATTTTCTAGGGTAATTTTGATAATACTCAATGGTCAATAGAGCCATTTGTTTTAGATTTTAGGACTCAATTCTGTGGAAGAGTCAACACAATGCCACTATATGTATATATATATATATCCTACCTACTAAATCATCTTCCCCAACCCCTCTGATCCCCTTTCTCTCTCCTAAATGTATTCATGTGGTAATTAATTTTTCTTTCCTGCTCAAGAGCTTCTGGATGATGTTCAGAGAAAGGTAAGGAGATAGCCATGTCGCTAGATAGTTTTCAATCCATCCCCACAGCATTTCACCATAAAATTAACTCCTTACTCCTATCTTGTGTCTTTCTACTGCTCAGAGGCTGTGAAGATAGACCAGATGTGGAGATCAATGTCTGCAATGAGCTGAGATGAGAGAGATACATTGGAAAAGAAAGCAGAGGAGGTAGCTCACGGCTCCCTACTTTCACAGGCTAAGCTGTAGAAGGCTAGACATCCAAGCTGTCATTTTGAAAAGGCAGTAGGAATATCTAGCAACTCCTTTCTAGGTAAAAGGGTCTAGGATGGTATTTTTGCATATAATAATTTCACTCAATCCTTTCAGTACTGCTGAGAGCCAATGGATCATTATTCATACTTTACAAACGAGGAGCTGGAGGCACAGGGAAAATGAGCATGCTCAAGATCACAAAGGTAGAAAGTTTTTCAACAGGGTCTGAACCTGCGTGATCCACAGCACTGGCTGCTTCCGTATAAGAGAAGTCACAGTCATTACTTAGGTTACCGATCATCGCAATATCCATTGTAGAAATGACCTTTAATGAAAGTTAAACTGAAAGATCATCCAGTCTTTGGAAGGGCCATCTCTCACTGACCGAGCCTCACTGACTCAGTGGGATCTACCAACCCAATAATTCAGTAACACATCAAAGTCATCATTCATAAAAGCATTTAAAAACTACTTTTGAAAAGCAACTGCCATATTAGTCAACAACTACATTTTCCTTTCAAATTTCTGCCCAAGATTAATGGTAGTGATCTTGCCTCTAGCCAGGGCAATTTGTGCTTTTTAAACTTGTCAGCAAAGAGCCTCCCTGGCTGGCTCATTGAGAAGGTTTCTGTCAGTATATTAAGATGTTGATGGCTCTTAAACACTGCACCCTCTGGAACAGAGAACTATGTAGCTTACATACCCCAGTTAGGAATTCTTTTGGCTGCATGTAACACAATTTCTGAATGGTCGAAGCAGTAAACATATTTGACTTTGTTACATATACAACAGTCTGGAGACAAGGCAAACCAGAAAAGGAGTGTAGTTCAAGAAGTCATTAAGGACTCCAGATTCCCCTATCTTCTTGCTACCTTCACTAACATGTCGCTTTCTGCCTCGTGGTCACAGACGGTTTCTACAGTCAAAGCAGGAAGAAGAGAGAGAGAGTGTAAGAGGCGTGCACATAGCTTTTACTAGGATAACCAAAGCTTTCTCAAAAGGACTCTGAAGATTTCTGCTTAGGACTCATTAGGCAGAACCTCGCTGGAGGGGAAGCTGGGAAAATGCGTTGCTTTCTATCCTCCTTAGTGGAAGCCAATATGGGAGAAGAGGGTTAATATGGCTGCAGGCAATGGGTAGTATGTACCTCACTGATGTACTGATTGAAAAGAGTAATTGGTTTCAGAGTGTTAATATCACACATTGTTTTGACACAGATTTAAACATACATGTTACACTATTTCTAATGTACGAGAATTTTCGAAGCTTGATGTGAAGTCTCATCTATACTCCTTTTATAATTCTTTAAAAAATTTTTTAATGTCTTATTTTATTTTTTGAAAGAGAGACAGAGTGTGAGCAGGGAAGGGGCAGAGAGAGGAGACACATATTCCAAAGCAGGCTCTGAGCCATAGGCACAGAGCCTGATATGGGGCTTGGACCCATGAATGCTAGATCATGACCTGAGCCGTAGCTGTATGCTCAGCTGACTAAGCCACATAGGCACCCCTATAAATACTTTATTAAACTCTCCATCCGAGTCAGAAAATAACGAAAAGAGCTGTCTTCATACTAACAGTACTTTCCAGTCACTTCCTTTGCCATTCATAGAATGTCTGGGTATTCCACAGTCTATGATTACTATGACTTATAAACGGATGTCAGGTCTCATATAATTTATGTTTGACCTGCATACCCAAGAAAAAATGGAAAGCCTTTCTGGTCCCAAACTATCTCTCTCGTTAATAAAGCCACCATTTTTCTCGAATATGAAACTAGGACTCTTATTCTGGAAGTGAGACCTATCACTTCAATTCAATCCCCAGAAAATCCACAGCACAGAGTTGTCATACTTTCTAGACCAGAAAAAACTTCAACATTCCTACCCTAGAATTAACTTCTTTGGCTTGTATATAGCTTTCCCAAATTGTGGCTATTTCCCAATGGACATCCCTGACATAGATCTCTTAGCCTAGGTGTTGGTAAGATACTACAAGTAATATTTATTGGAGGAAACAGGAAAGGGAGGGCAACTTTGAAAGATGATCACTTGGAGTGCTTATCAAAAATATAGATTCCTGGGCCTACACTCAGCATAGAATCCATTTGCAGGCAGAGGCCTGAAAATCCTTTTTTTTAAGAAACAGTGCCCTAATACATTTTATCATCTGTAGCCTTCAATCTTGGCTGCTCGTTAGAATCATCTGGAAAGCTTATATAAAACACCAACAACTGGAGCTCCACCCTAACCCAAAATATCAGAACATGAGGCCCAGCATTATATTTTTAAAAACGTCTCTGGCAATTCTACTGTACAGATCTGACAAAGGCAGGGACTATGATGTAGAAATCCATATGTTAAGTACAACAGCTTAGAGAAGGAGTTGAGGCAGCCAAAGGAATGAACTCAAGGGTCAAACTATAAGCTACAGGCCAGATCCTGTATTTTTACTGTTTTGTAAATAAAGTTTTATTGGAACACAGTCATGTCCATTTCTTTACGTATTTTCTATGTATGGCTGCTTTCTGAACAGCTGTGACAGATCACACGTGACCCACCAAGCCCCAAATATTTACTATATGGCTCTTTATAGACAAAGTGTACCAATCCCTAAACTCAGGGAGCACCAGATCATAGGTAGTTAACATATTATAATATTATAGCAACAATAAACTCTGATGATATATAAGACATGGTGCTGAATGCTCTGTGCCTATTAATTCAATCTTCATTTTCCCAATAAGGAAACTGAAGACATGAGAAGCTGAAAAACTCATAGAGGGTCACAGAGCTAGCAAAGTCCAGGGTCAGGATTTGAATGCAAGCTGTACGACTCCAGGATCTCAGCAGGTCCCTTTTAAATTGAATTAATATGGTCCTTCAGCATGACTTCTGTGACAAGGGGTAAGAAGAGCAAGGGTGACTCAAAAGAATGGATGGATGAAAAATCTAAGCCACTTCTTGTCTTTTTCCTTGCACCTAATGTCCACTGGAGCAGTCAGGCTGAAAAGGATGCATTCTTTTATCAAGCTTGAAAAATGGTAAGTGCTGAACTGTACACTTTCTTTTTCTTTTTGAAATTTACAATGTTCAATATGACTAACTCTATAAGCTGGGGCTCTAAGAATCACTCAAGGCTCCCAGACATATGGCATTATGATCACTTCCTTGGCTGCATTAAGCCTCACACCCTTAATTTGTTCTGTGATATATTCAATATGTTCCTAGTTTTCCACAGGGTCAGCAGGATAGAGAGTTTGCTGGTAAAGATTAGACATTATTCTGGAATCTCCATTTGCTTGTGGCTGTTTGTCAGGGGAACAGCGAAGCAGTTGGAAGAGAAGAACATGCAGCCATTAAACACAGAGGAACAAAGATCACGCAGTGGCTGGTAAGACAAAAATAGCTATTTTATTGTCAATATTTTGCTTTACAGGGATCCAATAAAGCAATTGAAACATATAAATTATATGCTGAGATAACCTAGCCCACACAAGAGCCGTAGGGGTAGTTTTCTAGATTATCTGCCATTCACAGGAGAGCACACATCATCTTGGGAGAAAGGACAAAAGCCACAAAAAGTCTGTGCGTTTCCCGAATCAACTGGTATCCCAAATTTTATCTTCCTAAAAGTAGGCACATTATATGCAAGAATGCTAATTAAACAAAGTAAATGAAGGGTGAACAGAGTCCTGAGCCCTGCTCACCCACCACAGTTGCTCCATTGATTTAAGTTATTATTCATTGACCTATATAGCCTTGAGATGCCTGGCCACATTGCTCATATTGTCTGGAAATCACATTATAACTGTATTTATTACCACTGCATAATAGATATTTAAAACGTAAGCCCATTGGGAAGGCTGACAATGGTCTTACTCACCAATGGAAGAGCTGAACTAGGTCTACCTAATGTTCCTACCAGTTAAGACAAGCCTGTTTAAGATCTGGCACTATGCATGTTTTATTAGAAGCAAGTTCCATTTATCAATGGAACTTCTCTTTTTTGGTCTTGCTATATCACATTGCTGCTTAAAATTTTTTTTTTTAATATTTAATGTGGATTTGATCTGAATTCTTTAACCAGAGAACTTTGGTCTCTGATTCATTGATGACCTTCTCCTCCCTCACCACTCTATATTCTGGGAACAGCTTTCTTTGCAGTACCCACCTCTAACTCTACTCTAGAACCTTTTCCGCGATGCTCTTTCTCTCAAGATTCAGAAAGGACTACTGATCTCTCTTTACCCAAAGGTGGCAACCTCTTCTCTACATTCCAAGGGAGCAGTGATCATTGATCTGAACGGTTTCCAAGTGAAGTCACAAGCATAGAGAGCAACCAAGGACCTAAGACCTTACAGCAGATGTTATAATCTACAATGTCCAGATTTGGACAATGATGAAGGCTGGAGAGAGAGGGAATGGGATGTTCCAAGGGTAGAGTTATCATTTCTCATAGGACACAGAGCCCCAGAAAGGCAAAGGAGAGACTACGCCCTCTCCTAAGAATACTTTCAAATCCTGCTCAGTATTTGGCAGACTCCTTTTCCGGTCAAATGGGGAAACCAAAACGGGCTATACATTTGGTGTATTTGTTCTCCTAATACTTTTCTTTTTCTTTATGCAAGGAACCTCAATTTGCCTCATTTCTTTCATCTGAAATGCTTCCAAATTTCTGCTTGTTGAAATCTTGATACACCATTAGCTTCCCAATTCAAATACCTACTTTCTTTAAGAAGGCTCTTTTAATGATTCTGGTTTCTTGATTCTGTACCATTTTTAAGTCTCCTGACCTATTCTGCTTTTTTAAGGCTTTCTAGATTCTTATGTTAAATCACCTCTGCAAGTAATCTAATCCCCAGACCAGAAACTTTGCATTGTTGCTCAATAAATATTGCTGAATGTATGAACTTAAGGTGGTCAATGCCAGGTGATTCTACCTAGGGAGATAAAGAGGAAGAAAAATCTGTTTCAACAATAAAAAATTCTCTTCTAGAACCATCGGCCTCTGTATGTTTATAAGCACTTTCATTTAAGGTGAACCAGCACAATTTTTTCCATTCAAAACTGGAGGGAAAATAAATGAACATTGATAAATGATTGTTGGGCTGTAGACATTGTGCTTTTTTCCACCTTAGTACCAGGCATCTTATATATATTATCTCACCCCTCACAACAGCCCAGTTAACAGGTCAGGAAGTGGAGGACCCAAAAAAGTTAAGCCACATGTATCAAGTCATGCAATTCCAGAGGCTGAGATAGCATTTCAGCTCAGGTAGTCCAATTCCAAAGACAGAACTCATCTACTGAGTTATACTGCTCTTAGACCCGAAGGCTAGGTCCTTCTAGGTTCAGTTCTAGGCCCTTCTGGTTTAGTATTATCATGGAAGGAAGGCAAGACCTAAAATAGACTAACGAGGCATTCTGTGGTCAACCTTGGGCTAAGGAAGAGGGCCACAGAATACTGGGGGGATGGCAGTTAGATGGCTGGTTTGCACAGCAAAGGGTCCAGGGACCCAAATCTAACCTGACTTTGTGTGACCCATACTTTCAGGAGCCTCCCCAGGGAGGCTCCATTATTATGGATTGAATCAGGTAGCCTCAATCTAAATCTAAAGCCTAGGCCAAACTAAATTACACAGTTTTGCTAAGTTGCATACCATAGCAGTTTTAGAAATGTTAAAGAGGGGGTGGAAAAAGCATACAAATGGTAAATCTAGGAGGAATTTATACAAGAAATCCAATTCTTAAAAGTGCTTTAGCAATTCATCTTCCCTCATCATCCCTCACTGTCAGAGGAGCTTAGTGGCTGCCTCTTTCCATTTGCCTCCATGCGTTAGCAACTGCTAAATTATAACCTCAAGAGACTGCTAGGTGAGTCAGGAACGTATGTCTAAGTACAGACTACAGAATGGCAGAGCGAGCAAAGAACTCATTGAGGAGAGACGATTTACCTATTATCCGTGGACGCTCTAGGCCAACTCCTACTCAGAATAATGCCCTTCAGCTAAAGACTTAACCTATCAGCATGCCCCAATCTTCAATTCATCTTTCAGAAAGAGTACAAAAGATTCCTATCACTGGTGTGACATTAAAAAAAAAAAATCACGTATATTTCATGCATATATCATTGTCTCTGACGTTGGATCCACCTACGTAGCAAGAACCTTAGACATAGAGATGGCGCTGGTTTTATTTACTAAATGGCTAAAATCTCTCAGCGGCCCCATTTTCTCACTCGTGTTGACCACGAGTCCTGAGTTAAGGCACAAACTAGCCAGCTATGGATTACAGCCTGCTTGCGGACTAGCACCCTCTGCTCTGGGCTCCTGTAGGCTCTTTAGGAGGGAGCAGGCCCTCTTAATAAGGCAGAACCACCATCTGCCTTCTTAACCCAAAGTCACCTTTCCCAAGAGCTAATGATAATGGCCAACGTATGTGTACTCAGATGTGCCCTCAATAGGCTATTGAAAAAATAATAGCAGTGATTTCCTGCAATGGAAGAGAATTCCAATGCCAAAGCAGAGGACACAGAGATCATATCATTGTGAGAGGTACTTGAACTAGTGTTGGACAGAGTTTACAAAGCTGCAGAGTATGACTCCTCAAACTTTAATGTGCATGTGAGCCACCTGGTCAACACGTTAAAATGCAGATCCTGATCCAGGCATTCTGAGGCGAAAGTTCTGCATTTCTAACAAGCTCCCACCAGAGGCCTATGTGACTGGTCCTCAAGCTATCCTTGGAGTGGCAAAGCTAAGAATCCTGTGTCCATTCTACGTATGTCATCAGGAGTATTCATATTTCCAAGGCTTAGTCTTACAACCCACAAATCTGTCACACACCACGGGTACCTTACTCATCTGATTTCTGTGTCACTATGCTGCCTGTAGAAGGTAAGGGACACACTTCACTTATAAAAGGGACTTCATTTTATGAACATCTGGAGGAGGCACCTGAGGGGGTTAGTCGGTTAAGTGCCTGACTCTTGATTGTGGCTCAGGTCATGATCTTACTTTTGGTGAATTTGAGCACCGTATTGGGCTCTGTGCTGTGAGCATGGAGCCTGGTTGGGATTCTCTGTCTTCCTCTCTCTCTGCCCCTCTGCCCCCCCGCCCCCAGCCAAAATAAACTTAAAGAAAAAGTCTGTGTTGGGATGAGCACTGGGTATTATATGTAAGTAATGATCACTACATTCTACTCCTGAAACCATTATTACACTATTTGTTAACAAACTTGGATTTAAATTAAAGAAAAATAATCTAGATTTATTTAATTGATTTTGTACCTCTTAAAAAGGAACTCACTTTAGGATTCTTATAAGTAGAAAATCCCTCTATTAGGAAAATAAAAATTTATTTTTAAAAAGTTCTACTTTGAGGGCACCTGGGTGGCTCAGTCGGCTGAGCGTCTGACTACAGCTCAGGTCACGATCTCATAGTTCGTAGGTTTGAGCCCGTGTCAGGCTCTGTGCTGATAGCTCAGAGTTTGGAGGCTGCTTTGGATTCTGCGTCTCCCTCTCTTTCTGCCCCTCCATCACTCTCTGTCTTTCAAAAATAAATAAACATTTAAAAAATGTTTAAAAAGTTTGATTCTGAATATTAAAGTAGAAGAAACCATTCACAATTAAACAGGCAAAAATCTAAATTGGGATATTATACAGTAAGTTAATGCCACATATTTGGCTAAATCTGTCACAGTCTTCAAGCTTTTAGCTACTCCTAGACAATTGGCTGCTGGCAGGATTTCAGTGGATGCTCCCCTCCAAAGAGTATCTGAAACTGGCAAATCATTTTACCTACGAGTGGCCACCTGGGAAGGGAATGAATTGGGTCAGTACAAATAGGTCAGGTGCTTTGTCAAGAGCCACTAGAGATACAACATTAAGCTAAAAACAAGTCAAAGGAATCCAGAGTTGATTCTATTTGTACCATCCTTACACATCTAGTATATTCAATTCAGATGCTGGCAGATGTGTATTTGTCAGTGTCAAAAGTTATCCATGGAAAAGTATCTTTTGAGAACATTTACCCGTTGCCTGGTACTATAGGACTTTTATTCCAACAGCACTTGTGAGCCTCTCTCAAAGAACCATAGCTTACACAGGATATGATAAAAGATACTTTTTTAAAATATAGAACTCGGGGCACCTGGGTGGCTCAGTCAGTTGAGCATCTGACTTCAGCTCAGGTCACGATCTCAGGTTCATGGATTTGAGCCCCGCGTCAGGCTCTGTGCTGACAGCTAGCTCAGAGCCTGAAGCATGTTTCAGATTCTGTGTCTCCCTCTCTCTCTGACCCTCCCCTGCTCACGCTATCTCTAGCTCTCTCTCAAAAATAAATAAAAAAAATATATAGAACTCTTATTAATTAGTAATTCTAATACTAATTTAGTCAGGGTTCTGTTGAAACTAATCCTTCTTCTTTTTTGCTTATGTGTGGCCTCAGTTCAAAATAGGAATCTATACAGAAAAGTGTTTCTGTAGGTGGACAATTTCTACAGATCATTGATAATTAGTGAAATAATGTAAAATAATCTCAAATAGCCACCTTGATTTTCTTTTCATAGAAACAAACACTGTTTTTAAATGTCCCCTCATGCTCAAACATATCCAGAGTAAGGACTCACACTGCTAATGAGAACAGTGGGCATCAAGCTTAAATAGAAACAGTAAGACACTGGGGCGCCTGGGTGGCTCAGTCAGTTAAGCAGCCAACTTCAGCTCAGGTCATGATCTCATGGTTTGTGGGTTCAAGCCCCATGTCGGGCTCTGTGCTGACAGCTAGCTCAGAGCCTGGAGCCTGCTTCAGGTTCTGTGTCTCCCTCTCTCTCTAACCCCCCCTGCCCCCGCTCACGCTCTCTCTCTCTCTTAGAAAAACAAAACAAAACAAAAAAACATTAAAAAAAAAAAAAAAGAAACAGACATGAATGCAAGTTGAGCATTTGTTTTGCATTATGTTGTGCACCGTGGTATAAAAAGCCAGGGGCAGGGACTGAGTGAGTGGTCCTCTTTGAACCAATGTTCAACCTAGAAACTGGAAATATTTTCTTTTCTATTTATTTATTTTTTAATATCACAGTTAAGGTGTTGCTTTTAAAAGTATGTATCATGGCCTGGGGGCAAGATATAGCCAGCTAACTTTGAGTTATTTCTTCACAACTATGTCTGCTTTCATCTATGCACAACGGTAATTTGAGCATTCGCCAACAGTCTCCACTCACCTTCTGACTCCTGGCCATGCCAGATGTTGGAGAACGGCTTGAAAGAAAGGCTTGGAGTTCCCTGAAGACTAGAATTCCCTCTAACCCTAACGTAGATCATCCGAAGTCAAAACATAAGATTTTTTTTTGACTTGTTCTGCTTCGGGTCCTTTACCTCTTCAACTGTCTGCCCAGGCATCCCATGAATGAGATCTCAAAATTGATCTTAGGTGAAAAGGATGTTGTAAGTACCTTTTTACTCCTATATAGACCATGGATTTCAGAAACTTCTAGTCTTTCAAAAGCAGTAGCTCCTTTAAACTCAAGGAACCCTGGCTTTTAGGTCTCACAAAATGGCTCCACCTCTCGCTCATGGCTGAGGGCTAGAAAGACGGAAGTAATCAGGAATTAAAATGAGGGACTCTTCAGTCGACATTCTTTAAAAAATGCCAGTGGGACCTTAACATTGACTATATGGCTTCTTATTACACAAGTTATTTAAATGGCAATAAACAAAGCTGCAGCTAAGAGGCACTCACAGGTCTGGTAAATTGTGCTCTAAGGTATTAATTTCCACTGGAAATACAGAATCACAGTCAAATTAAAAAAATACATTTATAGTTTATAAAGCTCTTCAAACTTCAACACCCACATGGAAAATAAGAAGACTATTTATGGGAACCAAAACTTCTTTGCTTTCTTCATATCTGATCAAACTGACTTCACTCAGTTTTTCTATGTCACTGTAAATTATTAATAAACAATCCAGCAAAACCCAAACCCTACTATACACACTATCCAGAGTTCCTGCATCTCAACATTACCATGCTTTTTAAAGGTAAGGAACATAAAACAAAACTCACATTCTTTGCAAAAGCTCATCTCAGTGTCGCAGCAGAAAACATCTTATAACACCAAGCTACAGCTCATGTGAGAAATGAGAAATTATAAGCATTGTAGCTACATTCAAAATTTCTTGAATTTTAAAATCTTAAAGCTTGTTTTCTTGGGCTATGTGAACCCATTCTTTTATTTGCGTGTTTATTTTTATTTTTTATTAAAGATATTTTTAATGTTTTATTTTGAGAGAGCGCAAGCAGGGCAAGGGCTGTGAGAGGGAGACAGAGGATCGGAAGAAGCAGGCTCTGCAGTGACAGCAACAAGCCCAAGACGGGGCTCGAACTCAGTAACCGTGAAATCACCACCAAGGCAGAAGTCAGACTCTCAAGCAAAGGAGCCACCCAGGTGCCTGTAAACCCATTCTTTTAAATACTACTTAGTCACAGTAAACAAATACACAAAAACAAAAAAAACAACAACTTTTAAAATGGTGGAAACATCCAATATTTGAAGAAAATAATAGGATTTTGACCTACATTAAAACGTCTGAGACTAATGCGGCTTCATCTGAAAGTAGCCTTTGAGCACCTTACTGATTACACAGCTTGAAAATCCATCTGTTATCCCTTAATACATTTTAAAAAATTTATTTATTTTGAGAAAGAGAGCAGGAGTGTGCAGCATGAGCAAGGTAGGGGCAGAGAGAGGAGGAGAGAGTCCCAAGCAGGTTTCAGGCTGTCAGTACACTGAGCCTGAGGTGGGCTCATGACCGTGAGCCCATGAACCGTGAGATCATGACCTGGGCCAAAATGCAGAGTGGCACGCTTAATAGACTGAGCCACCCAGGCATCTCAATACTTTCCTTTTCATCAATCTAGGTACAAAGAAATTGTTGACTCTTTTGTGATCTCAACAAATTCGGTATTCAATGCCATTAACAATCTCAGCTGAACCTAACTCAGAAAATAAATATCCCTGTACTCCCCTCACTGAGCTATCTGTACAGTATACCACCAATCCCTCATCCAACATTCCCTGGACCAAATTCTAAGCCAAAGATGTTCTTCCAAAGTCCTCTTTTTCACTCCCAAATTCTCCCCATCCTTAAACACTGAAATGCAGCCCTATCGCATCTATTAAACCATGTCTACCCAGTTCAGCACAATGCCTATTATATGCACTATTAATTGGAGTTATGGAACACACGTTATATTCTGTTTTGTGCCGGTTTTTGTATTGAGGTCTTCTATGGCCATTTCAATGACGGTCACTAATTGGCCATGCATTATATTTTCATGCAGTAATCTAACAATGTAGAAATCCAGCTATTTATGAAACAAACCAATCCAACATGCTCTACGGGTAATGTTTATCAAAATACAGGTACACTGATTCAGGTGAAAAATCAAGCAAAGTTTTCCCATTAAGCCATACATTCAAAGAGGGACCACATAATGAATTTTTATACAACCATCTCTTAACTAAAAACTAAGGGAATTTCTTTTTATGTAAAAGCATAAAGATCACAGCTTATTCAGATGCATCCTGGGCCTAGCTGTTGGTGAGTATCAGTCATGCAGATGTATCTATTATGTTTAATAGAGCCTTCAATAAGCCCTTAGGATAAAGTTTCCCATTATGACATATGCCTGTCAAGGATTCAGTCTATTCTCCTGGCATGCTGAGAGACCAGTGGGCACAAAATACTTTATATTCTGGGATTTTAGATTGCATGTTACTCCTGTATCCCAAAAGGAGTCAGAAATAAAAACTGCTCAATCGAAAAACGTTGGGTCAGATGAAGGCGTGGTTCCACATACAAATACTGCTTATTGCTTATCCCTTCAAAAGCCAAGACTTTTCTTACACACATTTTTTTTACAAAATATTTGAAATATTTTATACTTTACTCTTCAGGAATTTTTCAAGGATAACAAGGCTTTTTGTTTTTCGTGTTTTGTTTTTTCCTGATGAATTCGTTTTTGCATTATGAATGCTGTCCATGATACGGTGACATTCTCTGGAGTCTGCCCTAAATTCAGCTTTTCCCTTTGGTGAATGGCCCCAGACCGATATGTTCTTATAGTTCTACTGCCTGCTTTTTCTATTTTATTTCATTTTTATTCGTGCTTCATATACTGCCTGTCTCAAAAAAAATATGACTTAATGCAGTACTTGTTTCTTAAAAAAGTCTTAGCTCTCTTTTTTCTACCATTTAGCTTTGTCTTCTCCTTGACATCAGTGTGTTTCTGGCATTCCTGGCTGTCTTATTTTATGCACAGTTGTTTAAGTGAGAGTCCCAGCATGACTCAACCCACTCCCAAAGTGTTGCGTATAACACTTTGACATCACCAAGAATCATTTGTAGCAGAGGCTAATATTTGTCATTCTAGGTTCTTTTCTATTTACCTCTGGTTCTTCAGCTAGCAGATATTTACTTTTCTTAAAAATCAAACATCTAGATAAATGGGATCATTCCTGATTCCCACCGTAAATAGAAATGATGTGAAGAACACTTTAGAACTGTGCTGACCAATATGGAAGCCACTGGCCATATGTGTCTACTTAAATTAAAATGAATTAACATTAAAAATTTAGTCCCTCCGTTGCACTAATTGTATGTTGAGGGCTCAACAGCTACGTATGGTTACTGGCTACTTTATCAGATGGCACAAAAAACATTTTGACCATGACCAGAAAGTTTTGCTGGACTGTGCTACTTTGGCAGATTAGGAGAAACAGGTTTCTGGGCCTCTAAAATTATAGACTAGAGGAAAGAAATGATGGGCTCCAAAGGACCTTTATCATGCCTATACTAAATTCTCATTACCTTATATTTAAGCAATGGCATCACAGAGTTTAACCTTCATATAGTATTAGTAACTTTAAAATTCATAGAGTAAATAATCCGTTTATGGGGAAAAGTTTGTTTAACAGCCCAGGAACCTCAGATGTGCACAGTGCAAAGCCTGCTTAGGATTCTTTCCCTCCATCTCTCTCTCTGCCCCTCCCCTGTCTGCAGGCTTGCTTGCACTCTCTCTCAAAATAAGTGAACATTTAAAAATACCTACATATATACATAAAATAAATCGAGCATAAATCTAGTTACAAAGAAAAAAACTAAGGGGCGCCTGGGTGGCTTAGTCGGTTAAGCGTCCGACTTTCGCTTAGGTCATGATCTCGCGGTTCGTGGGTTCGGGCCCCGCGTCGGCCCTGTGCTGACTGCCAGCTCAGAGCCTGGAGCCTGTTTCAGAGTCTGTGTCTCCCTCTCTCTCTGACCCTCCCCTGCTCACGCTGTCTCTCTCTCTCACTCCAAGAAATAAATAAAAATATTAAAAAAAAAAAAAAAGAAAAAACTAAAAAGAAAACTCAATTCTAATCCAATATGGACCTCACAGGAGTAGTAAAACACATTGACCTTTGAACTACAGTATAATACCATAAGCATATTATCTCTTCTTCATGATTTTCTTAACATTTTATTTTCTCATTTCATCTAGCTTATTTTATTGTAAAAATACAGTATATTAAAAACACAGTATATAAAAGATGTAACATAAAAAATATGTGTTGCTCTACTGTTTATGTTACCCACAAGGCTCCTGGCCAACGATAGGCTGGTACGTTTTGGGGGAGTCACATTTATATATGGATTGTCAACTGCACGGAGGGTCAAGACCCCTAAGCCGTGTTGTTCAAGGGCCAATTGTATTCTCTTAATGGGAAGAATAAAAAATAAAGTTTTCAGAAAAATAAAATATGTTAGCTGACAAAGAGTAACCACATGTATCATCGTACTAGCTAATACCTTTAAGTGATTACTATGTGCCAGCAGTCTATGTACATTAGCTCATTTTATTCTTACAGCAAACCTTTTAAGAAGGTACCTGGATGGTCCTTGAAGAACAGAGGCACAGAAAAGACAAGAAATAACCCAAGTGACAGTTAAAAAGCAGTAAAGCCCGGACTGAAAGCAGGCAGCCTGACTGTGTCTTCACCATTTTCACCTTTTAAATTCTCGGGCAGTTAAAAAATTTCATACAGTTCTAGAATTCTACTAAGTGTCCTTTAGTATTTCTTTACTGACTCAACCAACAGTTCAGACGTTACCAGAGCTCCAGATTTTGAGTATGAGCAACAATTTTCATTAAACTAACGATCTGTACAAAAGTTGGTGCCCAAGAGATTGAGTTAACAAAATATAAGGCAACTGGTTGTATCTTCCACTTTGGCACTAGGTAGAAAATAGAAAATTAGAGCGTGAAGAGCAAGATTGGCAGGAATTGCTGCAAGACAAGGAATGCTCTTTTAAATAATGGCAAATGTCTTTTTTTAAAAAACAAAAACAGTACTCCCCAGGAAATCTCAGTTTTTGTTTTTGTTCAACCAGGACTGCAATATTTAATTAACTTCACAGCTGGATCAACACATTGATGATATTTTATATTCATTTTTCTTAAATATTTCAGTGTTAGCCATCTTTCCACCAACCCTCCCCTCATTCCTCTCCATTTACACAGGAACTTCTTTTCATCATGGCTGATCGACCTTTTATCTTAAAATAGGTAGCTTTATCTTTGCCAAAAACTCTATCATACCTTCGTGATGTCCTTCTTTGAATTCCTAAAAGGGTGTAGGAAAAGCTAACAAGAAACCAAACCTAAGGATCCTGTGTGACTACAGAAAACAATGTCTTTAAAATTGAGTATAAGTTAAATCATAAAAGTCAGCCTTTCTTTTTTGAGTGAATTTTTTGGAAAACTTAAGAGACATAGTAGATACTTGGGATTTATTTTCAGCTCAGCCTTAAACCCAGGAGGCAGTAAACCACAGGCCATTGATTCTAAGCCACAGATTTGCTCCCTTTTTAATATTTCCACTTACAATTCCTGTCCTTAAGGGTGATGATGTAATGTGGCCATCATTGCCTATATGTGCACCTAAAAACTTGGGGAATGGGTACCAGAGACTTGGAAAAGAAACCCCAAAATAGTGGAACCCTTATTTAAAATGTGCAGTATCATGTGGGCTTTTGACAACAGAAAGTAGGATACTCTTGGGGACACAGTGGGTGGCTCTGAGTTGAAAAGTAATCGGGAAGAGTTAGTCTTTAAGTGTAGAGATGTTTAGGGACATGTTAACCAGTTTATTTCACTTGCACTTTCCCTATTACACATGCCTAAGTTTTATATCTGCTAAGAATCTATGAGTAAATTAAGTCCAAAAGAATTCTTTTAATTAGTTAGAAACAAAAACTTTAAGTGGTAAGAAGCATCGTCCTCCAGTTTAATTAAAGATATTGTTTTCTTTCTTAGGAGACATACAGCAAATAATGGTGTACCTTATAGTGATACCATCTTGGATTTGATGAAATGTCATAACATAGCAGCTTAATATATCAGTCAAACCTAGGGTAAGTCTTCAATCTTCTACTTCTCATTACCCCCTGAGTCCTTGGATGAACTCCTTTGCATCCTGATGTTTAATTTTATCATCTTTCAAATAAAAATATTTATCACAGTGTTTTTGTGAGGATTAATGAAATAATGCAGGAAAAACACCGTAGCACAAGGCCTAGCACTTAATGAGGACTCTATAAATGCTAGCTCCTACTAGTATTATACGTGTTCATATGAGAAAGTCACAAAATTTTTAGATTCTGAGTTTTCTTAATTGTCGAGTTGAGTCTAAAACTTCCTGTCTGACCTCAAAGGGCTGTTGTGGTGTGCAAATGCAATAATACCTATGAAATTCCTTATAATTATAGTAGCAAATGATGCCATTCAACAATAAAGACACTGTCTCCCATGGCTACAAGCACCTTGGTACAAAAAGGATATACTCCCTGGGTTCAAGCAAGGATGGAAGGAAGGAAGACACTGAAGCTTCTTCTGGGGCTTAGAAGAAGAGAACCTGAGATGAGATCATCTCTTCCTTCCATTTCTAAGATTGTTTGAAATTGAGTATCCATCAGGTCTAATGTTGAGATTGTGTAATGTGTTAAATTGAGGAATGTGTGGCATGCAAGTGCCTGATTCTGGATGGACCCACAGCCTGGAGGCCACTGCTTGGCTCCAACCCCTCCTCTCGTCCAACCTCACTATCTTTTGCACCCCTAACCCCATCTCCTACCCTTTCTCCCACGAGCCTGTGATCTCCTCTGGCTTCCTTCATCTCAAATATATTTAGCACAGGTAATGGTAAAAAACTTTCAGCTCCATGTTTTGTTTCCCTTAATGCTGGGGAGGGGTGGGAAGCGGGAGAGGAGGAGTGCTGATCTTGGCATTGGTTCTCAAATTAGAATTGTAAACATGTGCAGGGCCTTGTCTTCTCTCCCACTGGCCAGCCCGGCAAGTGGCTGTATCAATTCCCTTCCTTGAAATGTTTCTTCGGGTGACTAGAATCCATGATAGACTTTGGGTTCCTGAAATCTAAAACCTTTGCAAATATATTTTTCTTAGCAGATGAGGAACTTCGAAAAATTATAGCGTGCCAGACGGGTTTAAACAATTCATCTGGTATGTTGAAGCTAATTAGACATGCAACATAAACACTGCCATGATAAAAATGTACAGAAAAGGCATTTTACAAACAATACGACCATAAAACCCTACATCTGATAAAAAATGTTTAAAAAGAAACAAAGCTGTGCCAAATTTATTTTCCAAAGCCCATTATTTTGAGTGTACTATCTGCAGAAGGAGCCAAGTCACCAAAAAGCTTGATGTTAAAGAGTGAAGGACTCAAGTTAAACACAAAGTGATTAGGAGCTCAGGAGGAAGGCATGGGCCTTAATTGGCTCGGGTTGTTCTTGGCTCAAAGCTTGTGAACTTTTCTCAACACGTGGCTTCTTCTGTCGGCACCTCACCTTGCATAACGTTGGGTCTTATTTCTGTGCTCGTCCTAAGATCTCAATCAACTTTCCCTCCAGGCTTACTTTTCAGAAGACAAAGAAGTCGATTTCATGTACATCAATTGGGAGGTTTGGAAGAATTAATGATATGTATTTCCAAGTCCATTGGGACACAGTGGTGTGTTATAGGGCATAGAAGCAAGGAGGCGCAATTTGTTCATTCCCCATTTCCAGATCAAGCATTTTCTATGAGCCAAGATGGCACTGTGGGATCTAACAGGGTGAGTGAGACAGGACTTGGGCCTCTTAGAATTACTGAAAGGAAGTTAAGACATTTATAACAGTAATTGTAACAGATGGCAATGTTCAGTGTTGATTTTGAACAGAAAAGTCAAATCTCCCCCACATTTTTTTTTTTTTAAATATACTAAAGCTTAATAAGACATGTAGTACTAGGACAGCAAGAGTGAGAGACAGAAAGAAATGCAGTGAGGCAGGGAGGAAGGGGAGTAAATACAAAACCGTGCATTACTAATTTGGCCACAATTTTTAAAAACTATCACAACATGCTCAGTCTTTCTTTAAAAGTTGTGCAAGAAAACAGCACCTTAGAACAATTCTTTATCCTCTCATTGTCAAAGTTATTTGCCCAGGGTATTATTCACCTGACAACACATTTCCTATTCGGACTTCAGCTGAAAGTATTCAGGGAAGGCTGCACGTTGGAGGTGACATTTCAGCTGAATTTTACAAGATGAGTGGTGTTCTGGTAGATTCTGACAGAGGGAGGGCATTCCAAGACAGCAAAATTGCTCAGCAAAGATTGCTCCTATGAAAGGAAGAGTTGCTTTCTTCCCCCACTACATTAAGAACAAAATAGACCAAACACTGATCAGGCCTCTCATTTGCTGGTTGGTCCTTCTGCCCTGGGCAGAAAGACCATTTTTGTTGACAGTTTCCCATACGAGGGTTGTAAAACCTCAACAAGGCTTTGATGTTTCAAACTGGATTTTCAAATAAAAGGTTTGATTTGGGGGACGAGAGAGAATACAGTGAAGGGAAGGCCATATGAGAGGGGCCCGAAAGATAAAACCATGTAAAAATCAATTGTTAATAGGCAGGAAATATTGCTAAACACTTTCTAATCACTTCCTGCCTCTATTGGTCTGTGTCAAAAAAAAAAGCATGTCATTAACACTAACAATGATGACAAATGGTGACTATAACATTTAGGAAAACAGCAAATCCAAACAACTGGAAACATTTTTTAAATCAACCTTCCTACAATTTAAAAGTGAGTCACTAACTCAGCCATTCAATAAATGTTTACTAAATACCAACTATATGCTAAGGATTAATCTTAGCCCTGATCTTTTATTTACAATTATTTTCTGGTCTATAATCTGGACAATCTTAAGAGCTAAAGCAAGAGTAAGTTTTAATGCAAAGACTGAGACTATTGAAAGTACTTCGCCTGGGTCTTGAGATTAGCTATCTTAATACAAATAGAACATATTTAATCTGATTCTAAATGTGCCAGTTATTGATTTATACTGGAGAATTTGTGTTTTAAAAAATGGAAGCTCAGAAAATCTGAAGCCATTTCTCCAAAAAACCACACATGCTACTGATGGTTTAAAATATATATTGAAGTGGTTACATAAAAACATCTTTGCATAAAAACGAAAATAAAAATCACAAGCTCAAATATTGACACGTAGGAAAATATTTGACTAGAATATGTGGAGATACTGGTGTAATTCTTTTTCACTAAACTTGCCTGCAGCCTTAATAGTTTATTACCAGGGTGCCTAGGTGGCTCAGTTGGTTGAGTGTCTGACTTCGGCTCAGGTCAGGATCTCACAGTATGTGAGTTTGAGTCCTGCATCAGGCTCTGGGTGACAGCTCAGAGCCGCGGAGCCTGGTTTGGATTCTGTGTCTCCCTCTCTCTGCCCCTCTCCTGCTTACTCTCTGTCTCTCCTTCAAAAATAAACTAACATTAAAAAAAAAAATTTAAAAAAAAGTTTATTACCTATATCCAACAAAACAGCAAGAAATACATCTAGTACAATACTATAAGGAAAAATAAATTAGTTTCCAAAATACCAAATTCTAAAATTCTTTTAAATATTATTTTTGAAGGATTGAGAGACAAAGCACGAATGGGGGAGGGGCAGAGAGACAGGGAGACACAGAAACGGAAGCAGGCTCCAGGCTCTGAGCTGTTAGCACAGAGCCTGATGAAGGGCTCAAACCTATGAACCGTGAGATCATGACCAGAGCTGAAGTCAGATTGAGCCACCCACATGCCCATAAAAACAAATTCAAATTCACTGGATTTATATGGTGGGTTAAACCTTTTTTTCCCTCCAAATATTGCCTTTTTCTCATTAGAACATGTGTTGGACATTCTCATCGCATCCTCTGTATCTTTAATTTCGGTTTCATATTCTACCATTTTGCCATCCTCAACTAATTCTGTAATTTCTTCACACTTAAATTCTCCCTAACATTTTTTTTCAGCAGGGTCTAATCTGTTGACTACCTCTTCCACTGAGTTTTTATTGTTAATAATTTTAATTTGATTTTTTTCCTTAAATCTCTCAAAACATCCATAACTCTCCCCCCACCACATATTCCCCCCAGTGACTGACTTAGATCTCCCAGCAGTTTGACTTACTAGTTAATGAGAGGTGTCTAGTTCCACATGGCCTGCCTCTTTGTATAAACCCAGGGTTCCCACTTATACCCCCACTCCATGTAAAAGTATACTCGAATTGGTGCTCCTGGGAACCATTTACGTACATAAAGTGTACATGGCGATGCCATTTCCATGGATGCAAAATAAAGCCTGCCTCTTGGAACTGCACAGACCCCGGGGCCCCCAGAAATATAAGCCTAGCAACTTTCCAGATTTAAAAAACCTCACCGCAACAGATTCTTTTCATGTTAGAGATGAGAACGAGGCTCAGAAAGGCACTCGCAGAGTCACATGACTCAGTAAGGCGCCAAGATTCAAACATCAACCTGGTAGGCTCCAAACTGTACTTTCTTTGCACCATCTAACATAGACTTCATTACTCTGGGATGGGGATTCCTGCTTTTGTGGTCTTGGGCTGCCAGTGGCTTAGAACACCCCACTAAGAAGGACGCAGGACAGGATTAAACACCAAAGTGAGCCAGAGAACTGCATTCTGCCCCATGACCGTGGACCACCCCAGCCTCAGTTGACCATGGAGCAAGCATTTGTCCTGTGTCCCCAACCAGCAGGCCTAGAGTTTTCCCAGCACAAATGTACTATCCACAGTGGAGAAACTTCATTAAGAGGATCATTCTTATGTAAATTTCTCCAAACGGTGCCTTCTTTCAACTCATTTGAGTTTCTGGAAATAAAAGTTAATGATGTTACTAAAACTCAACATAGAAATGAACGACTCTTTATAGAAAAATATTTTTAAGTCTTTAAATTACATATGACAATTTCTGTCTTTCTAGAAGATTACAGAAGAATAATTTCTAATAGTACTCAAGAAAAATGGGGAACATTTTGATCGAGCAATTGGGATGGTCTGTCTTCCTTCTTTCCTCCCTCCCTCCCACCATCAATGCAACCATCTATGAAATGTCAGGTCCTCGAGCTTATGGCCTAGGGTGATGGTGTGGAGCCAGAAAATAAACAAGCATATAGAAATTTTAAAGGAAGATACATTCAGAGAGTGATCAGGGCTAAAACTGAAATAAAATCATGCAGATGAAATGCAGAAAAATGGGACACAGTTAATATAAATTGGGCTGCAGAAAATGCCATTTAGAAAGGGGAAACCCAAAGGGTAGGAAGGCACCAGAGCCCAGGAAAGCCTTTCGATGTACGAAGCACCAGTCAAAACCAGAGGAAAAGAGGAGCCTGGGCTGCTGTGTTCAAAGAGTATACAGAAGGCCGGTGGGCAGGAGTGAGGCTCCATGGAGAGAGGGGCCTGGAAAAAGGTTAGGGAGCTTTGTGGGATCAGATCAGGTAGCTCCTATGTGCCATGGTCATGGGCCCGGGTTTTATTCTGAGCCTATGGAAAGCTACTGGAGGGTGTTAAGCAGTAGGTGACACAGTTTGACTTACACTGTCCAAAGATCACCTAGCTTCAATAGAGCACTGGTAAAAGCACGGAGAGGGGTCTTGGACTCTCAGAGTCCAGGTGAGAGATGACGAAGGATCTGACTGGGATGATGTGGGGGAGAAGCGGAGAAGGTGATGGATATGGGGATATTTCAAAGGTAGAGGTGACAGGGCTTGCTGACACACTGAGTGTGTTGTGGAAGAAGAGGGAATCAAAGCTGACTTAAGTTTTGCCTGGCTTCGTATTTGTTTTGGGACCAATTCTCAGATGAAAGCTGCAACTGCTGAGTAACTCGACTGAGTGATCTTGGCAAGTTATCCAAAAGACACTGTTCCACGACTGGAGAAAATGAGACAGGTGCTAAAGCTAAGGTTCAAATGACAAGTGATGTAGTTTACCTTTCGGGAGACCCAAGTCATCACTTAGAGCCTTGCTACATCAAGAACAGCCTGAGAACAACAGCACTGAATCACCTGGTTGGAAATGCAAAGTCTCCCCCAACCATCCAGACCTCCTGAATCAGAATCTGCTCTGCAGCAAGATCCCGAGGGAATTCATGGGCACAGTAAGGTGGTAGACGCAGTGGCACAAAGAAGCTCAAGCAGACTGGAGGCTCTATCCCTTGCTTTAAGAAATATACAAAGCTATGCTTATTTAGCTTAAAATAGAGATTGCTTTCACTGGAATGACAAAAATACCAAAACAAAACATAAAACCTAGCTCCTCTAAGTTGCTTCAAATCACCATGCTTACCACATTTCTTTCTCTTGCCAATGGTCTTCCTTTCCTGTCGCTTTAGTAAGTGCACACCGGAGAATGGAAATCTACACAAATCTGGTTAGCAGACTTCAAGGTCTTGTGGCCAGGAATACTGCTCTCTAGTAATATTTTAAGGAAAACATTACTTTCTTCAATTATAAATAGAGGTCACAGCAATTTCTGCACAGACCCCTAAATGTTTTATGATGTTTTTAATGAAAAGAAGGCAAAGAAGCCAACACTTCAATATATCATACACACCAGAGTAGCAAAAATTATAATAAAAAAACTATGTACTCAACTGTACTTTCAACTGGCCGTGAATCTACCGAGAAAGGAATCATTTATATTGAGCTCACTTCTTACTTCAGTTGAGGGGAACCTCACTAGGAAGGGCATTTCCCTCAAAATCTGGGTTTCCATCCTTGAAAAGGTCTCCAAAAAATTGAATGCCAAAGCCGTCTGTTTCAAAGATTCAATCAAGATGTTTTCCAGAGCAGAGGTACTGATGTCTCTGTATTGGCTTGTGGAGAAGTTATTAACCAAAGTTGGAAGACAATTTGAATTCAAAGGTCAATTCAACAAGTATTTACTGAACATGTATAACATTTAGGCTTTTTTATTTTTAATTATGTGCATACAGAGCGACAGAGAGGTGCTAGTTGAGAAGTTTCCACACTAACAATTTCAAAGACATAAAGGAGTGAAGTTCACTTAAAACACTAACCACTAGGAAAATTTAGCCCAATATTTGGAGTACTGAATTTATTGGGTCTTTTCCCCCCTGGCTTTTAAATATCTGAGCTTAGTGGTACTGCTTAAATGCCCCTTCTTCAGAGAGATCTCGCCTGCCCATCCAACCAAACAGCAATTTTTCCCCTTATTCTCTCACATAACCTATTTCTTTTCTTTCTTGGCATTTAACACATGCCCTCATTTTGTCTACCTTCATTTTATTTCTCTCTGTCTTCCCATGAGATCACTTCTCATAAGAACAGGGATGGTACCATTTGCTCCCGGACAAATATAAGAACGAATCCATGAAAGTGTTAACTGCCATATCTCTTCTCTGACCCACTGATAACCTCCTCCTTATTTCAGATGCCCTGAGTAAAGCTCATCTTTCCTTATGTTTCTTACTCATCTGCTTATTCACTCGAAAGACTGTGTGTGTAGGTAGATGTGTGTGTTAGGTACACTTACCTAAAAGAGAAGAAACACATTGTTTTGAGGCCTCTGATTCTAAATGTCAGCCGCCCTAATCATCCAGCAATTATGGAATAGTAACACATTTTTATTGCTTTGTTCAATTTCTGATTTTTCTCATTTAAATCCAAATGTGGAGGCCAGGAGTAAACAGCATGACCTTACTCGGTCAGGGATTCTCATCAGTTACAGAAGCTAAACAATTAGGTCCAACATGTACGTCGGCAGTGCCAAACACTCCCATTAAAATTACTTGCCTTTTACTATGTTAGCCTAATTAACATATTTCAAAGAAGATGCCTGGAAAGATCGGTCTGTGTAGAAAGCACAGAAGGAACACAGAGCAGTGTGACCCAATGGAGTGGTTCCAGGTTTACATATGGACTATAGTGTGTAGTAGTGTAGACAGCAGGAGGCGGGCTGACTCCACAGAGGGGGCAAACAAACCAGTGGGCCACCAACAGGAACCTTCGATCCAATGAGAAGAAAGTGAGCACCTCCATCTAAATTTGTCTCTAGTTCAAAACGTGAAAGCTGCATCTCAGTAGATACGTTTAACCAGTTCACAGGGAGCAAGACAGAGAGGTTGGGAGAAATATTTAGAAAAATTACTGAGTCAGTTTTGTGTCCAAGGTTGAAAGAAAATTCTCCAAGAGTCGATTTGAATTCCCAGACCTATTATACCTATAAAAGTAGCAAACAGAAACTCCCATGTACATTCCATAAAATTCCCAGTTTAGGCTCAAATATCTATTAATTTTTTTTTCTTTTTTTTTTTTTTTTGAGAGACAGAGATAGCACAAGTTGGGGAGGGAAGAGAGAGGGAAAGAGAGAATCCCAAGCAGGCTCAGCACTGACAGTGGAGAGCCCAATGCGGAGCTTGAATTCACAAAACTGTGAGATCATGACTTGAGCCAAAGCCGAGAGTCAGATGCTTAACCGACTGAGCCACCTAGGTGCCCTGAAAATTAACAGATATTTGAGGGGTGCCTGGGTGGCTCAGTCGGTTAAGTGTCTGACTCTTTGGTTTTGGCCCAGGTCATGATCTCAAGGTTCATGAGTTTGAGCCCTGTATCAGGCTCCACACTGACAATGATTGGGATTCTGTCTCTCCTTCTCTCTCTGCCCCTCTCCTGCTCATGCTCTCTCTCTCTCTCTGAAAATAAATATATAAACTTAAAAAATATATATCTGTTAATTTTCTACGTGCACTTTTCATTATAAAAGTAATAACAATCATTAAAGGAAATATGTAAGGTAGCAAACTAAAGGACACCTCCTCAAATTGCTAATATCACCAGAGGTCACAGATTAATGGATGCTGGTAAAAATGCACAACAAAATAGAATTTGTCTTCTGTTTGTCAGTTTAATATACTTGCCTGCCAAAACTACTAAGAGGAGCTTAGTGTATTGATTTAAAAAGAGTGGCGATGAATACATTCAAGATAGAAAGGAAAGCTAAACAAACAAACAGATAGGAAAACTTAATTATAGTCATTTATATTTCCTAGCTTTCCACAACTTTCATTGCTAAATGGTCAGAGGTCTGGAACTAGGAAAGTCTTCGAAAGGCAGTTAAGCTGATGATGCTGGGATCTGTCAGCTCTTGCAAACCTTGTCCAGTGGCCACCATAATAGATGTGGGTTTTTAATACTCATCCCATACAGCCCTGAGTATTGGTTACATAGTTTGAAGAATTTACCTCTGCTAATGGGGTATGTCTGATTATTCTAAGTTATCCTTGGTACTAATTAGTTCCAGACTGAGATATCTGGCCAAAAAGTTATGAGAAGATGTTTGCTACTGATTTTTTGCAAAGTTCTGGAGAAAGCCACAGGAACCAAGCCTCTCACATAGTTACTCAAACCAACAACTTTAAAACTAAATAAACATCATAGATGGGAAAGAAAAAAAATCCTAGATGATGTGTTTGAATAGATGGATTTACAAAGACTAAACCTACAAATGTAAGAAGAGCCATTTAAATGAGCCAGAGTATTAGTGAGTGTGGGCTTGCTCCTATTTATCCTACAACGTTCCAAGAAAGAGGGGAGTTCAGGGACTCCTGGGTGACTCAGTAAGTTAAGGGGCCGAATCTTGGTTTTGGGCCAGGTCATGATCTCACGGTTTCGGGAGTTCAAGCCCCACACTGGGCTCCATGCCAACAGGGCAGAGCCTGCTTGGGATTCTCTCTCTTCCTCTCGTGCTGCCCCTCCCCCACTCACACCATCTCTGTCTCTCTCAAAAATAAATAAACTTAAAAAAAAAAGTGGAGTACCTCGGTGGCTCAGTCAGTTGAGTGTCTAAAAGAGAATATGAAAGAGATAGGCTCAGAGAAGTTTCTGGTTTGCAAATAGAGATATGAGGGAAGGAAATAATTTAGCATCCGGGTGCTGGATTTACATGACTGGAAAGAGGAATACAGGTATGGCTTTCTTGCCAACATCTCATGTTTTAGTGGTCTCAACAGAACCACCATTAATGTGAAAGAGACACATGGTGAGAGTAAGATAACAAAGAAAATGGAGGAAATAGGTCTAGCACAGAACACTGGGTAGAGTTACTAGCATGAGAAGTTACCGGATATCAAGAGATGAGAAGCCTACTATGATTCTGAGGAAATTATATTGCCAAAAAAAATCACAGAACTAGTCTTCAAGAATGACAGTGATGATTCAGGCCCTAGATGGACACTCAGTCTCCAAAGTGACACAAGTAGAAACTGGATTATGAAACTGAATTATGGTCACAATGTCTACCTCAGATAAAACAATGGCAGATAAGAGGCAGAAAAGGACCTGTCAGCGGATGGAGCCAGAGGCCACAGAAAATAGTGGTCAAGAAAGTTGTACTCAAGAAGTAAAAACACATTAATCTTCCCACCACTACTATCCCCTGCTACCCCTCACTGCCTGGTCTAAGTGTATCCCCAATGCCTATGCAGGAGACTTCCATTATTGCTATGAACCAATGCTTCTTTATCTAAATGGCAATGTCACTCAGCTATACCATCCTTGAGTTACCACTGTATTGTGTGACTTGTGTATGGGTGTGTGTGTTTGGGGTGTGTGTAGATAACTTGTCTTTTATTATATAGATGCTCAGATCAGGAGGACCCAACTCTAAACCTGATGAAAACAACTGGGCATTATCAGAGATCCTGGATTAGAGCTTGATACAGTAATTGGCTGGGGACTCATAAGGATGCAGAATACCTAGTTCCAAAATAGGTGTGTGGGAGGAGGGGGTGTGTGAAAGAAGATTCAAAATGGAGGAAGCAAGGCTAAAAGAGTCATTTTAATATGGAGTTGGGAGGCCCCAGTGAAAGTGGGACTTATGTATATCTTCGGTCTCAGATTCTTGGAATCGTTGCCAAACTCAGCTGAAAGCCAAGGCATCTGCTGCGTGTTAAAATGGACATAAATGGACTTGCTGCCCAGTAATAGCCCTGGTAACCAATCATGTATAGATTAGCAGACCTGTAGCCATACTAGCATCACTCACATTTTGTCCATGACAACTTATAAATTCTCTCTTTTCTCTTTAAATAACCTTAATCTCCTTTGTCTCTGGAGTATACTGTCAATTTTTGTCCATCCTGTCTCCCGACTGCCAATCCCTATGGCCTCAAAATAAATGCACACATTTTAGTTTGCACCCTGCACTTGTGTCTTTTGTTGGTCAGCATGGGTTTTCCCCCGACACCGTCAAGCAAGTCTCCAACACCAGTTAGGTGTCCCACAGTTTAGCTCAAGTCTGACACTGTGCTTGGGAGATAGCATCAGATTTCAGGAGATTGTTCCCTCCCCTTTAGACACTTGTCCCAAATCCAGGTTAACGTTGTGCTTCTGACTACTGATGAGAGGTTCCAATGTCCCTCTCTTCAGATTTAACTTGCTAGAGTGGCTCACAGAATTCAAGAACCGTTTTACTTACTAGATCACCACTTGGTTAGAAAGGATACAACACAGCAACAACCAGGAAAAAGAGATGCATAGAGCAAGGTACGGAGAAAAGGCACAGAGCTTCCATGGCCTGCCCAGTGCGCCAATCTCCCCAAATCTCCGGATGTTCACTAACCCGGAAGTTCCCAAACCCAGTTCCTGGGGGTTTTTGTGGAGGCATCATTATACAGGCACAATGGATTGTATCATTGGTCATTGGCAAGGGATTCAGCCTCCAACCCCGTTCTCCCCTCCTCAGAGGTCAAGAGGGTGGGAATGAAAGCTCCAAACCTCCATTCTCCACCATTCTTCACCACTCTCTGGGGAACTGCCCGGGCAACCAGCCTTCTACCTGAGGTGTGGTCCAAGGTTCATTAACATAAAAAAAAACACCTTTTTTTGCTTTCATCACTTAGGAAATTCCAGGGGTTTTAGGAGCACTGTGTCAAAAATGGGATCAAGACCAAATACATATTCCTTAGAAATCACAGTATCATACGACCTTTGCTTTTTTCTCTCTCGAGGAAAGGGAGTGTGTTCTATATTAGTTGGACGAGTGAACTGTACAGAGACTGAGCTATCCACCAAAATCCATTCTCCCCTCTAATATAGCTCTGGATCACGTCAGCAAGCTATGGAACATTCCCCAGCCTGCCATTGCTTATGCTCACTTAGAACGTTGCTAGCAGAATATAAGTGATATGAGAGTATCAGGTGGGGACCCTCAAGAGAGTGGACCTGCCTTTCTTACCCTCCCTTCCCTTGCTCTAAGCCTCAGCGTGGACACACCTGTAAGCCAACTGTAACCTTGCGTTCTGCATGCAGGAATGCCTCAGGACACAGGTCCCAAAAGCTTCTCACCATTCAGGGCACCCCATGTCTAAGTCATCTTTTCACAGTGCCCCTAGGCCAAAAGGAGTATCCTAATGATTTCCTTTAAAAGCATTTAGGTTGGGGGGCGCCTGGGTGGCTTAGTCGGTTGAGCGTCCGACTTTCGCTTAGGTCATGATCTCGCAGTTTGTGGGTTCGAGCCCCGCGTCGGGCTCTGTGCTGACTGCCAGCTCAGAGCCTGGAGCCTATTTCAGAGTCTGTGTCTCCCTCTCTCTCTGACCCTCCCCTGCTCACGCTGTCTCTCTCCTAGAAATAAATAAAAAATATTAAAATAAATAAATAAATAAAAACATTTAGGTTGGGGTGCCTGGGTAGCTCAGCAGGCTAAGCATCTGACTTTGGCTCAGGTCCTGATCTCATGGTTCATGAATTGGAGCCCCGTGTCCAGCTCTGTGCTGACAGCTCAGAGCCTGGAGCCTGCTTCAGATTCTGTGCCTCCCTCTCTCTCTTCTGCTCCCCACATGCACTCCTTCTTTCTCTCTCTCAAAAATAAACATTAAACAATTTTTTAAATAAAAATTAAAACAAAAGAAGTTAGGTTGCTGCCGCCAGCATTGCGGTAACTGTCGCCTCTGTCACCTCCGAGGACCCGATGTCTCTGTCCAAGGAGATGAAGTAACACTGTATGCACTTGAAGAGTGTGACCCTGTACCCTCAAGTATCCACCATGTGCCCATTTGTCAGTTTTGCTTTCTTTCCGGCAAGGTACATATTTGTTGGTGGATCCCAATGAACAAAAAGAACGTGTAATGGATGGCTTGCTGGTGACTGCCATGAACAAGCACTGAGAGATTTGTACTATTCAATCCTGTAGGGGGATAATGCTGCTGAAAGATCAAGTTCTGAGATGTAGTAAAAGAGCTGGTAAGAAAGTACTAGAAATTACAGAGCTAATACAGAAGGCTTTGGAGAATGACCCGAAAGTTCAGAGAGAAGGTGGAAGTTTAGGCTTTGCAGAGTCTATATAGCAAATCAAAGAATCATAGCATTTAAAGTAGAAAAGGCCCTAGGGGCGCCTGGTTGGCTCAGTTGATTAAGTGTCTGACTTTGGCTCAGATCATTATCTCACAGTTTGTGGGTCTGAGCCCCATGTCAGACTATGAGCTGTCAGCATAAGCTGTCTGGAGCCTGCTTCAGATTCTGTGTCTCCCTTTCTCTCTGTCCCTCTTGCACCCACACTCTGTCTCTGTCTCTCTCTCAAAAATAAACAAACATGAAAAAAACATGAAAAAAATTAAAGTAGAAAAGGCCTATTCTGATACCTCAGATGTGGAAGAGAAAGCAGAACAAATTATTGCTGAAGCTGAACCTCTTTCAGAAGTTGTTTTCATGGGGTGCCTGGGTGGTTCAGTCAGTTAAACATCCATCTTTGGCTCAGGTCATGATCCTGTGGTTTATGGGTTCAAGCCCTGCATTGGGCTCTATGCTGACAGCTCAGAGCCTGGAGCCTGCTTCAGGTTCTCTGTTTCTCTCTCTCTGCCCCTTGCCCACTCATGCTGTCATTCTCTCTCTCTCTCTTCCTCAAAAATAAACATTAAAAAAAATTAAAAACCAAAAGAAGTTGTTTTTAAGCCTGTGCTTTAGATGCCTGGAACTGCCCAATTAGAGGAGAAGTAGAAACAGGGAATAGAAACCTCCTGGTGTGATCATGAAGACTTTGAGAAGAAAGAAGACGATGAAGGTGCTAGCGATGAAGCAATGATTCCTAATAACATAAAAAGGGACACTGAAGTAGAAGTCCCCAAACTAGAAGCCAAGATGCCCCTACTGAACTCTCAGACAAAAGAAAGGATCATTTTAGAACCAGCCAAGAATCCAAAGCAAAGAACAAAAACCATCGGTGCAACACCAGAAAAGGCACCAAGTCAAAAGCTAGTGAAAAAAGGAAAGAGAGCTGCTAACTGAAGCTCACATGGTTGTATATTTGGTTACATAACTATTAAAAGGATATTTATTCAGTGCTAAAAACAAAAACCACTTGAATATGTATGTCCTAAAGACCTACTGGTCACTTGAAAAAAATAATCAGGTAAGTCGACGAATATTCTTGTTCTTCTGCAACTTCTTCTGCAACTGTAATTACTTACTGAGGAGATTTGTGCATCTGTTGAACTTGGTACTTCTCAAGTACCACCAACCTCACTTCCAATGCATCATGGACTTTTGCTCCATACCGGCTTTTAAAAATCACAACAATCTCTGAAAAATCAGCTTTGCAAAGACATGGCATCATCCAAAGGAGTGTAGCGTGTGATCTGATGGTGAAACTTACCTGGGTAGTTACATTTGGGGCTGCTTTGTTGCAACAATTAGCATTATTCTAACGAATGCACTGACTAAACTCTTGGATGGCCTTCAAACAAACTTAAGAAAATGTTATGCCGAATCAGCACAAGACGTGGGTTTACGTGGCACACTAGTCCCTTTTTTAGGACTTGCATGAATATATGAGCAAGAACACGAAGGACCAAGTGCCCTCAGATAAACTCTCCAAAGAGTACGGCCAACCTCCAAATGGTCTCCAGACACTTCTGGACTCTGATATCTTATCAAATTGTAATTCTGGAGTGTTCTCTGGACAAATCTTGAGGAATGATTAGAAAATGAATAAATGTAAATGATTTTGAGTATCTTCTATTAAGTCAGTATTTACCAAGCACCATCTAAACATTACTGCTGGGCATTAAAATAGGAAATACACTACTGCTAGACACAGAACATATTCTTTGCAAAGTATTCTTAGAGAGAATGGATCTGCATCCACTTGACAAACTGGATCCTACTATCTCATTAAACCAAAACCCAAATGTCTACTGTTTTCCACATTGCTCCCTGAGAAAAAATATTAGGTTGGTGCAGTTAGACTTTTTTCTTATGGACCATATTCATTGTCTATCTTTATTCTATTCACACGCTGATTGGACATGTGATGTTTGGTTTTCAACTATTAAAGCGGGGTCAAAGGGGTTCTTTTTAAAATAAACTGAAGTACGGACCTAGTGATTCTGAGAGCTGAAAGGGCTGTGATCAAAATTCTTTCTTGCTTCCCTGACACATTCCTGGGAGTGTTAGTCCTCTTTTGCCGCTTTCTCTCTTCCACAAGCTTAAATCATTGGCTGTGACCCAAACATGGAATGCCTGAAATTTCCACCTTCTGCACTTGGGGAAACTCTGCCCTGTCCTTCAAGACTTAAGTCAAGTAATACCTTTCCAGGATAGCCTTCCACACCACCTCCCAGAAGGGGTGATCCCCCCCTTCTTTCCGGCTCTCCCTGCACTTTGTATACACGTGCATGAATTCCTGTTTATGCACTTCTGTTACAGTACTTTTGGGATTATATAACCATTTTTGGTTGATGTGTTTACTTGGATGAGGGGTTAGCCAACTTTTTCTGTAGAGGACCTGATGATAAATGTTTGAGACTGTGCAGGCCACGGGGTCTCTGTAGCAACTACTCAATTCTGCCGTGGTCATGGGAAAGCTTCCAGAGACAATAAGCAAATGATTGGGTGTGGCTACATTTCAGTAAAGCTTGGACTGAAGGCCAAAGGCCAACAGTTTATGACCACTAATCCAAATCTTCAAGACAGGTAGGCCCATCTTGCTTATAAAGTCTCCTAGATCATTTATCTTCATAAAAGATGCTAAATCTATACCCATTTCCCCCAACTCCATGAGGACACCTGAACAACAGGACCCATTTTTGACTGATAACTTTTGGAAAGGTTTTACTTAACATACATAACTCACATCCAGTGTAAAGTGGGTAAGCTACCTGTTTAAGAAATCACACTCAAGTGGACACACAGATGAGTTTTTACTTTGGCCAATAATGTTGATCCTCCCCCCCACCCCCCGGGGTCTTACATTTTTGATTCATTCATAATATTTTAAAATAGTTATTAAAAATATTAAAAGACTGTTTCCTGACAACTTGAAAGACATGGCCATATGCCATCTACCTTCCTTTATGGTATAACCATCAGCTGGATCTGAGTAGTAGGTCTCTTTGAAAAGAAGTAAAGAGTCTCCAGGTTTCCAGTTACCACCACTCTCTATTGTTCTCCACCACCGAGTGTGAGTGCCAGTTGTCGTTTCTCATCTCCCATGTGCTCACCCTCTTTCTTCAGATTACCTGTCTGGTTCCTCTGGTCATTTGGGTTTGCAACCCCTGAAACAGGTAAACTCCTGGAAGATTTCAGACCACAAGACCTCCACTTGCCTTGCACCCATTTGTGTTCTATTTCTTCTTCCTTGCACACCCCACATAGGCACACCAGTTTTGTGATGAATGAATTTATAACACCTCAAAGCAGGGAGAGGCCTAACAGGCTTTCTCCTCCATATTCAAACCACAACTTCTACTTTTCTCTAGCCCTGATTCTGCCTTCTGGTTGTGTATATCTCTCATGTGATCTCACTGATCTACTTATCAGATTCTTCTTTAAAAAATGCAAATGCTCATTTATTTTTTAATGATACAATACAGGCCCCAGCTAATCAGCATCTTAACTTCTAGTAGAAAGTGCATCTGATGCTCAATGTCACTCATCATCAGGGAAATACAAATCAAAGCCACACTGAGATACCACCTCACACTGGGCAGAGTGGCTAAAATCAATAACTCAGGAGATTATAGATGCTGGTGAGGATGTGGAGAAATGGGAACTCTCTTGCAATGTTGGTGGGAATGTAAACTGGTGCATCCACTCTGGAAAACAGTGTGGAGGGTCCTCAAAAAATTAAAAATAGAACTACCCTATGACCCAGCAGTAGCACTACTAAGAATTTATCCAGGGGATACAGGAGTGCTGATGCATATAGGAGCACGTGTACCCCAATGCTCATAGCAGTACTTTCAACAATAGCCAAATTATGGAAAGAGCCCAAATGTCCATCAACTGATGAATGGATAAAGAAGATGGGGTTTGTATATACAATGGAATATACTCGGCAATGAAAAAGAATGAAATCATGCCATTTGCAGCAACATGGATGGAACTGGAGGGTATTATGCTCAGTGAAATAAGTCAGTCAGAGAAGGACAGATATCATATGTTTTCACTCATGTGGATCTTGAGAAACTTAACAGAAGTCCATGGAGGAAGGGAAGGGGATAAAAAAGTAGTTATAAACAGGGAGGGAGGGAGGAAAACCATAAGGAACTCTTCAATACAGAGAACAAAATGAGGGTTGAGAGGACAGTCGGGGAGAGGGGAAATGGTTGATGGGCACTGAGGAGGGAACTTGTTGTGATGAATGGGAATCTACCCTAAAAATCAAGAGCGTGCTTTACACACTTTATGTTAGCCATTTTGACAATATATTACATTAAAAAAAAAAGTGCGTCTGAATGGCTATGGTAGCCACTCGCTATACTCGAGTATAGCTATTCACCTGAGTGAATAAGCAGGTTTTCAAATATGAAGATAACCCCCTTACTTTTGGCAGGAGAGCACATGTCCTCATGAACCCCGCCTCACTAAAGCAACTGGGCGGAGGTACACCTATTAGTCTAGCTTGCTTCGTGTCCTGCAGCCTGATTTTGGGATACAGATGGAATGAATGGATCAGTGCATAGAGTTTGATTAAGACCTGTAATAACAACCAATGTGTATGGAACATCGTCTATATCCAAGAGTGTCCTACACTATATCCAAGTGTCCGACACTATATCCAAGAGTGTCCGACACTATATCCAAGAGAGTCTCTTACATTTATTGTTTCTTCCTCACCATACACTCATGAACTCTATACTATTATATTTATTTTATAACTGAAAAATGACACAAAAAATGTAATTTGCCACGGTCAAATGGAAGAGCATGGATTAGGACCCAGGAAATGTGATTTTGACGTATATTCTCTGGACCACTAGACTCAACAGCCCCCTCCCCCTCACACTTACTAGAGTCCTTTTGGCAGAACTAAGCTTCTTGTTCAAACAAGTTCATACCCAAGGTATTGCTAGCAGTCGACTAATTTAGCTATCACACTGAAATCTAATGGTAATAGGACTACATTCTAGAACTAGCCATATTCTTTAGTAAAAACAAAAAAACCCCACAGATTTACTATTCCTAGGCTTTAGGAAGCTGGGATCTTGGTAAAAAAAAAAATTAATGGATACTTTAAAAATGGCATTATAATTTTTTCAGTCCATACTGGGAATGACACTGCTCAAAGGCTGATATTCTCTGGATACTCTATTTGCTGAGATTCTCATTTTTATGACCAAAGTGGGCATTTGGTTACAGCTGCTTTAAAATTTTTCTGAAATAAAGATTAAATTTGTACCTGAAAACAAGGAACTCTGGGACCTCCATTTCCCATCTGTCTGTGTTATAATGATCTCAAAATGACTTTCTGGGGGAGGATCGTGGGTGGCCGGGGACACCTCTGTGGCTCACAGCTAAGCAAAACCAGGTAGCCTTCTACTGAGGCATAGCTCATTGTTAAACACCATGATTTCCACAGGAGGGTATTCATTCTATGCCTAGCTGGACTGAAAAAGCACATGGCTTAGCACTTCCTGACAAAACAGAGCACCTGTTCTCTGGGCACTTAGCCATGAATATAACCTTAAATTTCTTACAGATTCAGTAACGTCTTTCAGGAACTTGATTGAGAGAAGATGTGCTCTGGAGAACCCCCTCAAACCTAGGTCTATTTCTCAGCAACAAGTTCTTTCCTGTTTTGATATCCAAAAAAATTATATAGTGTACCTTTATTCTTTTTTTTTTTTTTTTAAATAAAAGTTCAAGGACCTCACAGACACCATGTAAGAAAGAGATACTCACCCTTCCAGCCCTGGGATTGATAGATCGTCAGGAAGTGACAATCAGAACCACGGAAGGCTGAATCTGATGGAAGTATTTCCTTGTCTCACACAATTAATTTTCAATTACCTTTGAGCTGGTCCATACTGAGAGACTATATAGGAAAGATCTGATGAAGGTTATCACTGCTTCTGAGGAGGGTGTTGCTGGTGACACTGTTTGAAGTTTTATTCGAGAAATTTCTCTTTGGTCTCAATATCAGGCAGAACGGGGCTTCTTCAGTCAATGGGTTTCATTTCACTCATGAACACTGTGATCCATGTTTGCCCCTTCTCCTGAGCTGCTGAAATGCTCGGTGTCCAATGTGTGGCTCTTCTCTTCAAAGGAGGCTGGACTTCAGGGATGGGCTGGGTGGCACCCTGATTCTGTCTCATTTTTTTCATTATCATTTTCTCTTTTCCTCAACTCTTTTTTCTTCTTATACCAGATTGTAGTAATTCATTTTAGTTCAGATGTTTTGAATAAAGAAGTATACAAATATACAGTCCCCCTTCGCCCAGTGACTAGTTCCAAGAATGATCCAGTTGCTACCATAAAACCCTGAAAGCTAAGCTTGACTCTTTCTTCTCCTTCATGCCCACACAGCTGACTCTGCTTTAAATTCATCCACTTATAATTCCACTGCCACTACCCTACTCCAGGCCAACAGCACCTCTCTTCTGGGCACTGCAGTATCCTACCTGGTCTTCTTCCCTGGTCCAGTGCCCTTTCCAACCTTCCAACCTATTCTCTGAGTTTCAGCCATGCTGGAAACGCTATATTGGCTTCCCTTTGGCCTAAATTACAATCTCATCTCTTTAAAAGACCTTAAAAATCCCTGGAATATCTGAAATGAGCACCTTTTCACACAACCCATGGACTTTCTCCTCCTCAAAAGTACAATGCACCCCCCACCCCCATCTTTGGGCATTTGCCCAGGTCATTCCCTTTGCCCGGAATACTCTTATTTCACACTCCTGGCTTTTACTTAGTTCTCAGTTCTCAAGTTAAATGTTTTTGTTTTGTTTCGTTTGTTTTGTTTCTTACAAAGGGGGAGGATTCCTTAGACTCTTATGTTGGGTTACACATTCCTATCACATGCCTTCCAGAATAGTTATTGTTGGGATAGAATGACTTGTTCTATTTGACTGCAGTGACTCGTTGAGTAGTTTGTTTTCTCTTCTGAGCTACAAGACAAGGACTGCATCTGTCTTGTCTGCTGCTCTAGTCCAATTCCTGGCACAGGACAGGCACTCAATAAATACTGGTTGAGTGACTGAATGAGCAACATCTCCCCCAAACACCAGAAATTAGGAAATGCCAACATAAGATTCTGGGTTAGCGTGTCTTTTGTGGACCCACACACATAATGAAACAACCTGCAGAGATGCTCTTACTTAACGTAAAAGAAATTCATTATATTTGATTGGTCCTTTTCTATCTCCCAATATTTTCACTTTCAAAGAGAGCAAAGGAGAATTCACGCGAGCATGTCATTCCTGGGTTGATTGCTTATTCAGTTGCCATAAATCACCCAGGATAATGGAGCAATAAAAGGCAAAGTGCATCTTCAGAGATCTTTCCATTTATCAAAAGATACTACATTATTTAGACTTAAAGAAAGGCTTTGGTTGTCTGAAAGCAGAGAATAGAGATAATTGCCAAGTAATGTAGAGATCTACATGCCAAAGTCACTGGTAGCCTCCCACTCGCCCTGCACAGCCAGTTTGAAAACAACCGGCAATTAACATTAGTCGTTTCTACCTTTCTGTTAAGATAAGTTGTACTATTACCTATTTTGGGGGTGGGGGGCACATACTACAAAGTCAAGCAGTATCACAGACTTCTATTCTGAGGCTAAAGTGTGTAGGTTGACTGAGGATTGTCCAACAGGTACTTGATTTCGCTTCTTTTACTTCCTACATTCTTGACTCTTGCTCATTTATAAATTCTTTATTTTTAATTTTTTAAAATGTTTTATTTATTCCTGAGAGAGAGAGAGTGTGTGTGTGTGTGTGTGTGTGTGATCAGGGGAGGGTCAGATAGAGAGGGAGATACAGAATCTGAAGCAGGCTCCAGGCTCTGAGCGAGCTGTCAGCACAGAGCCCGATGAGGGGCTCGAACCCACGAACTGTGAGATCATGACCTGAGCCGAAGTCAGACGCTTAACCGGCTGAGCCAACTAGGTGCCCCTCATTTATAAATTCTAATGAGATGGTCCTGTTTGATATACATGAGGATCATGTAGGTTAGAACTCCCATAAAATTTCAACTAAATGATTACTCTGATCTCTGCTAAAACAAACATTTCACCTCGAGGATGTGTGTGGGCCGTTTCCAAACTAGTTAAAATGCTCACTTATTTAAAGCAAGTGGAGAGGAGGCTTCTGGGTCACTCTAGTATTCAATTTCTCCAACTCACCTACATCTTAGACCCTGCATTCTGTGAGATGCTCTGTGCTTTCCTTTAGTGACTTCTGTTAACTTACAACCAAGAAAATCTCAACTAGTAGAGCAAGTAAGGTATCAGGTACACAGGTGGTCTAAAGTATAGGCTCACAGAGGAAAAAGAAAATCACTTCTTGAAATTATCTCTTTGGGAGAGAATCTGGGCTCTCCCTAAAGAGAAGCAATCTTCAAAAAATGAAAAATTAAAGAATATGAAGCACAGTTAGAAACACTGACTTCTTCTGCAAAAAGATTCAGCACAATTAAGGAATAATCTTTACACATGTACACATGCTCACCTAGGTATTATCTGCCATTTTTGGACAACTGAATTTTAGTGACTGAAAATGTCATTCACAGTAATATCACATGGTTTTCTATATATTACTAAAAACAAACAAACAAAAACAATGCAGGTTAAATGGTGTGACAAGCCTTTCTTATTCCTTGTTCTTTATTTTATACTCCTTAAAGTGGCTCTTTTCAGATATGGCACATATTTTTAGCATACATCATTCCTTTGCATAAAAAGAGAAACATGGGCTGAATGTAAGGCACTAAGGCATTCCTCAAATGTCTTTGTGGATTCAGGCACTTTTCGATTCAGTCTTGATAACTGCGCATTTCTTTTTAATTTTTTTGTTTACTTTTGAGAGAGAGAATGCACGGGCAAGCACGAGTAGGGGTGGGGCAGAGAGAGAGATGGAGGCACAGAATCTGAAGCAGGCTCTAGGCTCCCAGCTGTCAGCACAGAGTCCAAGATGGGGCTCGAATTCATGAGCCATCAGGTCACGACGTAAGCTGAAGTCGGATGCTCAACTGACTGAGCCACCCAGGTGCCCAATAACTATGCATTTTTTTTTTTTTAAGAAAAGCATTTCTTAAAAAGAGTGCTCCACTACTGTCTCTAAGCTGCCAACCATTTGGCCAGTTTTCATGCTAGAGCTTTTTGGATCTTACCCAGTGTCAACAGAACGTGGTCAGACAATGACTTAATCTACCTTCATCCAACGGTCCTTATATGGCTGTCTTAAATGTCAAGAAGTGCTGTTGTCTGGTTATGCAAGTAGAAATAACCACCACGTTCATGCATGCAAAGAATGGCAATCATGTTACGGCTGCTGCCAACACCACCTGCAAGATGCCATGAACTATAGGCTGTATCTTGATTTCAGGCATATGAAAATTTGCATGTGAAGTGAGGAAGGGAATGTATCTTAGAATCAGTGAAATACAACATTAGAGACTTATCCCAGTACACCCTTTAAAACAGGCTTGATTATTCTTACTCTAAGTATTTTAACTCAAAGATATTTCTAGAGCATTTCCAAACTAGTCAAAACTCTCCATTATTTGCATGTAGAGTAGCTTAGTGATAGAATCAACCCAAACTGATCATTGTTCCAACTGGCCAGTTGGAGCACATGGGTCTTTAGTGTAAGGAATTTCACCAGAAGCTGTCCGGGAACCCGAAGAGGCAGAAGTCTTACAACGGCTAATACTTCTCCTCCCAGCTAAACAGAGATGGAGTGGGCACATGGGATAGACTTGAAACACAACTGGCAGAAACACATCATTGCTTACCTAACCCCCACCCTTCCTTAATAATAATACACCCTTCCATAATAACAATACAAATGTATGCTTTTAAGACGTCCAAGAAAACAAACTAGTTAAGTAGGGGTATACGTAGACAAAAAAAATTTTTTTTAATTCTTTATTTTGAGAGACAGCACAAGCAAGGGAGATGGAGAGGGAGAGAGAGGATCCCAAGCAGGCTCCAATGCGGGGCTCGAACTGCAAAGCATGCGATCATGACTTGAGCCGAAATCAAGAGTAGCACACTCAACTGACAGAGCCACCCAGGCATCCCAACAAAGAGTATTTTTCATACACCATCTTTAAATGACTCAAACTTTTTAGTTGCTTCACAAATTCTTTTACACATAAAATCCAGGAATGATGCCAATCATTTCCAGGCAAACAGGACACACCTTTCTATCCTCATGGTCCCAGACACACGTGCTCTTGGCCTTTACCTTCCAAGGGAGAATGGGCACTACCCAGGGAACCAAGCTTTCCTGCTCTCTGCTAGGGGCCCTTTCTTCCTGCCTTGGTGGCCACGACTTGTTGCTGGGGAAACTTCTGGCCAGAGTTCCACTTAACATCCTTTAATTCAAAATTCTCTAAATCCAGGGGCGCCTGGGTGGCTCAGTTGGTTGGGCGACTGCCTTCAGCTCAGGTCATGATCTCACGGTTTGTGGGTTTGAGCCCCACGTCAGGCTCTGTGCTTACAGCCAGCTCAGAGCCTGGACCCTGTTTCAGATTCTGTGTCTCCCCCTCTCTCTGACCCTCCCCTGCTCACGTTGTCTGTCTGTCTCAATCTCTCTCTCTCTCAGAAATAGATGAAACATTAGAGAAAATTTTTTAAAAAATCTCTAAATCCATCGTGTCCATCACAGCTTGGTGACAAGACTGTCTGTGAAACCCTGGGTCCATCTCTGGCTGAAAAGTTTCTGAGGACCTGAAGCTAGCATTTGATGGAGATTAGCAGGGTTTGATGAATTAAGTGGCAGCTCAATTATAACCAGGAAGTTGCACAGAAAAGAATAATGATGCAAGTCCTTCTCCTTCTACTAAATAAAGTAATTATCTTTTTTTAGCCCTTGCATTTGAAAGATGACTGTATTCTCTGAATAAGAAAACAAATAAACCGAAAATAATTCCTCTGGACATATATTGTTAAATTAAGAAAGGATCGGGTTTTAGGGTTGTCAAAATAGACATGATATGAAAATGCAGACTTTTAGGAAATCTACAGTGTTGCTGAAATGCATTGTAGCAGCACTAATTTAATTTCCTTATCAGTCTCCCAAGAGAAACTGGGAACAGAATGTGCCCAAGTCCAAGGAGAATTCCTGAAAGAAAAGCAGAAAGAAGCTAATTGCAAGCACTGGTACCAGACTGTGTCAGTTCAGATAATGCAAATACAAAGGGGCGAAAGCAAGGAAATTATCAGTGAGAAATGGAAACAAGAAGAAAAAGATCAGAACAAAAATAAACCAAATGACAGATCGCTTTATAATGGGATGTGTTTTAAAACAAATGGCGAGTCAGGACAAAGCCACATGAAAAAATACTGGCTTTCAGTGATGTTGAATATCTACCAGAATATCCCCAAAATAGGTATTTACTAGATAAATAGAAAATACCCTAACATGCAGGAAAAAAATTGAGGATATATCTAAAAAGAACACAGAAGTTTTTACAGTCCCTATAGTTTTTATTTCATGAGGTTGATAAGACTTGGCATAAAATAAAGTACATTAAACATTAGTTCCTATGTACCAGGGTTAGAAAAACTATTAGTTTTTATAAGGAAAGCCTATTTTTTAATGCCCCATAGTACAGATAGAAAAATTAGTATATAAAATGATACCTGTTTAATATTTATATTAAAGTTAAGGTAAATGTTTATCTTCTAAGATTTTGACAAACTTTGTTACTATTCCAGTGTAATAGTTCAAGTGGATTATGTTTTCAGATAGGATGTTTACTTCACGGTGATATTAAATTGCAAATCAGTAAGTAGATCAACATGTCTTCTAACATCAGTGTTTCTCGAACCTTGCAGTGTATACAAATCACTCGGGGATGATGTAAATGCAGAATGATTCAGAAGGTCTAAACTGCATTTAGTTCAAGAATCTGCATTTTAACAAACTTCTAGGTTAAAAATGCTGAGGCTGGTGACCTGTGGGCCATGCGAGGCTCACCATGCAGTCTCTGCTCGTGGGGGAGTTGTTCGCGAGCAATACATGAACCAAAAGGATGGCCGAGTCCCAGCTCAGAACCATGGCTGGTCTCAATTATGTATTTGGTTCAAGATCACCACTGTCCAAATAACTGTTAGCCTCTCTAAGAGCCTGCTTTCTCTTTTATTTAACATCATTCTTATAACCAAAACCCTGAGCAACTGCCTAATACCGGGGGTGGGACAGGTTAGGTTATACAGACTCCTGCCCCCTAGGAGTTTATAATCAAACACAAAGACATTGGGATTCGTGTGTATGTGATATTCTAAACCAGAAAACCATACCGGAGCAGATGCTTGTGGTCACATCACATCCAAATCAAAGGTTTAACTTGTTGTCAGAGTGAAAAGAAGGGAAAAGGACTATAAAAATTTGGTAGAAACAGAGATGATGTCACTTAGGAAACCTAAGCTGCAATACAGGTTATTGAGGTGTCAGTTTGCTTTAGACAATTCCTAGGAAAGGGCGTGGCATGGCCTAGAAAAGCAGTCTGCTAGGCTACAAGGGAGAGCATTTCCACATCAACAACAGCACACGTGGCTGCGGGGGTCACCAGTGTGTGGGTGGTAACCACACGTATTTACTAACCGTGATCAGGGATACTCAAATCACAGTCACAGTGAGGTATCACCTGACATCCGTCAATGGCTATTAGCAAAAAAAAAAAAAAAAAAAAAGTGTTGACAAGAAAATGGGGAAAAGGGAACCCTTGTCCTTGTCCATTGCTGGTAGGAATGAAAATTGGCATAGGCATTATAGAAAGAAGTCCAGAGTTCCTCAAAAGACCAAAAAAAAAAAAAAAAAAAAATGGAGCTACTGAATTATCCAGCAAAACTTCTGGATATATATTTAAAGGAAATGAAAATCAGCACCTCCAAGAAGCATCTGCATTCATATGTCCATTGTCGTTATCCTCAAGAGCCAAGATATGGAAATAATGTGAGTGCCCTTGATGGAGGAGGAGCTAAAAAATTGTGATTGGTGTGTGTGTGTGCCCACATAATTATACACATATAATTGCTCAGGTTAAACACAGGAGCTCCTGACATTTGTAACAACATGGATGAACCAGAGGAGCATCCGAAGTGAAATAAACCAGGCATAGAAAGAAAAATACTGGGTGATCTCATCTGTAAATGGAATTTAAAGAAGTCAAATGCATAGAAGCAGAGAGTAAATGGTGGTTTCCAGGGGTGGGAAGAGAGGGGAAATGGAGGGAGAGATTACTCAAAGGTTAAAAAGTTGCCATGATGGTTATAGAGCCATCTAACATAGAACATGATGGTTATAAGTTAATCCTCTACTGAATATTGGAAATTTGTTAAAAGATTTCAGGTCCTCTCACAACAACAAGAATGGAACTATGTGAGGAGATGATATGTTAATTAGCTTCACTGTAGTAATCATTTCACTGTGTGTGTGTATATACATATATACATATACATATGCATATATATATATATATAAAATCATAATGTTGTACCCCTTAAATATATAAATTTTTTTACTTAAAAAAAGATGGTAGAGAACTTAAGAATAGCAGCTGGTAATTAACAACTAAAATTAAGTATACGTTAAACTCTCAAATATAATTGAGGCATTTCCTAAAATTATGCCACTAACTTTTCCTCCAAAGACTTTGTAAAAATATAGCTCTCAGTAAACGAAATCAAAACAGTATTAGGATCGATTACTTGCATCTGAAAAAACAAGATGGATTTGTTATATATTCTAGACTTCCTTGCTGCCCTGGCCATACAAGTGTTTAAACGGTATGAAAATAATCCTGCCAAGCTTTGGAAAAACTCAAGAGGCTGGAAAAAGAGCCAAGACGTTACAAATATCTCCCCACTCCACCGTTCTCCTTTCTGTCAAACTCATAAAAATGTACATAATCCGCACACATTTGTAAAAGCACACTCTAGTTATGTCAAAGTAAACTTAAATTTGGAGCTTTATGTTTCTTTCACATAATGTAGCTCATTGTTACCCTGAGAAATGAGGATGAGAGATTTTGATACCTGGGGCAATGCTCAGATTATTCACTTCAAGTTGGGTAATTAAGAACAGATTCTTACTACTAATGCTTGATCAACTTAAACTGTTACAATACAGAAAATACTCCTTCTTCCTGAGATTCTGAAACTTAATATCTTTTCAAATGGGAAAAGCCAAAAATTATTTCTCCTCTCGAGCAAGACATAATTATAGCTGTCTAAGGCTGCAGCTACATGACTAAACTAAGCCAACTTATTGGATTATTTTTCCCCTTCACCATGTCAACTGGCGCAATGTTCTCTCATTGGAAGAAAGCTTAATATTTAAAACAAAATTTGCTCTAAATGAAGCAGTTGGTGCTTCGAAAGCGTTTCTGAAAGTTAACTTTAGGGTAGAGGAAAAAAAAGCACTGAAATATCTGATTTTGAGTCCTTTGCTCTCGTACTTACTAACTCAGTGGTTTCAAGCATCTCAGAAGTTGGGTCTCCTCATTTGAGAAGTTCCTCAGAGATACGAAGGACTAAATAAGGTAATACATAGGAATACCCTTTAAAAGCTAAGGAATGCTATAAATATATTAGTTTTGTTATTTAAGTAACGACAGAAGCAGCAACCACGAAAACCAGAAACTGAGACAGGGTGATGTTTAGTTAGCCTAGACATGTTGGACTGTCAATCTATGAGCAAGGTCATTTCTACATTGCCAGGTTTAGGGGTCTGTTCCTGAGACCAGTCCTGACAAGAATTTCTGAATCAGTCAGGAGACAGCAGCAACACTGGTAGTTTAACAAGACTGAATGTCAAGCATTTTTAACCAGACACTGGAAAACTAAAAATTCTCCAAATAGGGGAAAAGAGAACAGAAGTATTATAGGTAATAATTACAGGAATCAGCTTTCACTCACAGGCTGGGGAAACAAAGGGAAGAAGTTCGAATTGTCACAACTTAAAGCTCAAAGAAGGGACCCACACCTCTGAGAAGAGGGCTCTGCCTGACAGGTGCTGGTGGCTTTGAAACTGGCTCTGGGAGTGCTGGAAATGTGACACACTGGAATCAACTGGAGCTAAAGAAAGAAACCGGTGCTACCTGGGTAAAGAACTATGGCTGACGGAGGTCTCCCAATAAGGGAAGCAAACCAAATCACGTACCCTTAACCGATATACACATGACTTTTAATAATTATATTAACTGTACTAAAATAACCATAGCAGCTCATATTTATTAAGCTTTTTTTAAAGTGTTAGGAACTGCATGGTGTTTGGTCTTGGCGTATTACATATATTTATTTATGAAAGACCTCACCAGGTGAAGTGTCACATCCAAGATTCTACCACTGATATGCGGCAATGCAAGGGTAAAATTTGGTCTGGATAATGCCAAAGCCCAGCAAAGATGTTGGCTATATAGCACTATTTCCATAAGATTAATTCTGTATGGGGCTGCTATCTGGAAAATGGTGGAAAATATTTGAATAAAAAGATGCAGAAATACTAGTGACACGGGGAAGCTAATTTGAAGTGATAACCAGTTTTAGCAAAGTTTTAAAGTTAGCTAATTGTAAAAAAGTTATTTTAACATCAGCTCATATGTAGTTTTAATTTTAAAACCTTTTACAGTTTGAAGATAGTAAAAACTGCAGAGAAGAAAAATGGCTTGTTTTGTTAAAATTAACGTCACAATATTCTATGTAGAAAAACAAACCCAAAACACCACAGCAGAGACTGATATCCATCAAAATAATTTTTGTAGGTGTGGGTGGCTCAGTAGGTTGAGCAACAGACTCTTGGTTTTGGCTCAGGTCAAGATCCCAGGGTCATGGGATCGAGCCCCGCATCTGGCTCTGCACTGCGCATGGAGGAGCTTGCTTAGGATATTCTCTCTCTCTCTCTCTCTCTCTTTCTCTCTCACTCCACCCCAAACCCTTCTCCCACATGTATGACTCTAACACACACACACACACACACAAACACACACACACACACACACACACACCATTCTCTCCCTCTTCCTGGGCATTGAATTAGACCCAAGCTTTCATGCAGTTAGGTGTGGCCACATGACTGAGTCCCAGCCAGTCCTGAGTGGGAGTGATGTGTGGTACTTCCTGATTTGGCCCAGAAAACCTCCCTCCCTCATGCCTTCATCTCTTCCTCTTTCTCTGGGTGGATTCAGAGGACATCTGAACTTTCGAAGATGCAAGAGACTCAAGCCAGAGGATGCCCAGATAGGTGAACCATCTTGTGGAAGATAACTACTTGTGACCTCCACGTCTACCCTGGGCGTTTCTGTATTTGAGCAATAAACATCTATTATGACTGAGCCATTTCATGTCTGGTGTATTCACTGCACTGCTTTGTATACCCTTAACTGATATACACATGATTTTTAATAGTTACATTATATACTAAAATAATTGTAGCAGCTAATATCCATTAAGCTTTTATTAAAGTGTTGGAAACTGTGTGGTGTTAGGTCTTAGCACATTACATGTATTTATTTGTGAAAGACCTCACCAGGCCTTCACTCAGAACCTCCCTATACTTCGCACAAGGCACAAATGACCCTGGTTGATTCTCTTACACTTTAAATTAGACTAGAGGAAGAAAACTAGAAAACAAAGAGAATGATTCATCTCTCAGAAAAATAAGATCACTGTTAGAAGCAAAAAATAAACAGCTAAAAAGCAAGACTATGGACTACAGACACCATATTTAAAAAATGCAGTGTGAGGGGCACCTGGGTGGCTCAGTCGATTAAGCGTCCGACTTCGGCTCAGGTCATGATCTCATGGTTCGTGGTTCGAGCCCTGCGTCAGGCTCTGTGCTGACTGCCAGCTCAGAGCCTGGAGCCTGTTTCAGATTCTGTGTCTCCCTCTCTCTCTGACCCTCCCCTACTCATGCTGTCTCTCTCTCTCTCAGAAATAACTAAAAATTTTTCTTTAAATGCAATGTGGGACCATTTGGTGTGGGGGCTATAGTTCTACCAACCCTTAGGGTTTTCAAAGGACTCACAGTATGATCGTTCCTTTCAACAGGTGATGTTTATAATGAGGACTTAATGATCAAAAAGTCAGGTTTACCAAGTTCTGTTTAAGAAAGCAGGGACGTGCTCTGAAATATTCGTATGCCTGTGAATATTTTTCAACTGACATGGTCAACATTGAACAAAAAAAAGAAAGGGAAGGAAGGAAGGGAGGGAGGAGGGAGGGAAAAAGGTAGGGAGGGAGGGAAGGAGGAAGGGAAGGAGGGAGGGAGGGAGGGAGGGAGGAAGGAAGGAAGGAAGGAAGGAAGGAAGGAAGGAAGGAAGGAAGGGAATCCTGCCGCCTAAGGGATGTGTTTTATTTAGTTGGAAGATTTGCTTATATGGACCAGCAAATTTTTAAACGGTGGAACACAACTGTGCATTGGTTTATCCAAGAAGCCACCCTTTGCAATATCACAACTATAAATCCTGTAGGAAACTCAGACGGCGATTTAGATTTGATAAAATGCAGAAAATCAGGAACAGTCTCTCTTTTTTACTGCGGTCCCATTTTATGGCAAACAAACCACGTTTTCTGCTGATGTGAATGGAAGAGCTCATTCTCAGAAGCTGTTTCGTGGGCACGCGTTCCTTATTTGCTGGTTATCTCTCCACTGTTGTCATTGTGGGCACAAACTGTAAACTGTGTAAGTGATCTGTGCTGCTTTCCTGCTGGGATTAGTAATAGCCATACTACCAAATATTACTGTGCAATCTACCTGGGGCTTGCATTTAGATTACATTTGATTTCTATACTTGGGAAATGCATGCTTTAATTTTCCTATTACGTTAAAACTGATAATGCATAAAAAGAAGATATCTATTCATGCTACTGACTTTATAAAGTGGGTATGATTTGCTTTAGAATAGCAATGCTTGTGCCACCAAATGTGCATTTATGATTTAGACCAGCCAACCTATGGCAGGGGAAGGGGGGAGGCGAGACTGGCAAGTAAAAACAGTGGACTGGGAAGAAATCCCAACTGCAAGGCAGATAATAGAAGTTGCTTCAACCTACATACTAGAGAAATTTCAGGAGAGTGCAAATTTGGTGATCACATTCTTCCAGTCTCTCCCTCCAAGTGCACGGAGGCTTGTAAACAGGTGAATCCATTATTCACAAAATAAAGGCCAAAGAAGGAACTAAGACTATTGTATCAGAAGCAGTACAGCCTTACTTGGCAAAGCATATGACTGATGCTCTCTATGGCTCCACAAATCTTTTTTTTGTTTGTTTATTTTCTGTTCTTTGCACATGTACACACTAAACAGCTGTCACTTCTTTTTATACCTGTTATGAATTTTTTAAAAGTGCTATCAAAGCACTTGTTTTACTATCTTTTTATGGTCTTTTTTTTTCCTTTTACAGTAGGTCTCAGAGAAGCCAGGATGCACGTCCTAAAGCTCATTAGGTAGAAGAGGAATAACATCTAGCATGTGTAGATTCTCTGTGGGGACCCAGGATATTTGTATGTGGTGTAAACTGTAGGGAGCCAAAATAAAAGTTCTCTAACACCGAAAACGTCATTACGGAAATCTTCTACCTTTAGAGTAAACCCACGAAAATGACAATGATTATTTTCTTCACTCAGAATTTTTTAAACCCTTTAATATTATGGAATGACACGTTTATGGAAAAGTGCACAATTCTACACGCAGTGAGTTTTCACCACTCCTACGACCAGCAACTGAGATTGAGAAATAGAAGAAGACCAACAAACAGAAGCTCCCTTTCTAGTCACTGCCTCCACACCACCAGGGAAGCTACTCTGGGCACTTTGAACAATGGAGATGAATTTTCCATATGAATATCTACATACCGGAATGAGTTTCTACTTTTATATACAAGAACGTCACCTATATTGTCACATGCAGTTGTACTTTATCCTCACTGATGTCTATGATAATCCATTGTTGTCAGTATATTCCAATTTATTTATCCATTCTACTCTTTTTATTTTTTTATTAAAATTTTTTTAATGTTTGTTTATTTTTGGGAGAGAGAGAGAGATAGAGCATGAGCCAGGGGAGGGGCAGAGAGAGAGAAAGACACAGAATCAGAAGCAGGCTTCAGGCTCTGAGCTGCCAGCACGGGGCTTGAACGCACGAACTTTGAGATCATGACCTGAGCCAAAGTTGGACGCTTCACCGACTGAGCTGACCAGGTGCCCCAATCCATTCTACTCTTAGTGGACCTTTGGGTATTTTCTAGTGTTGAACCATTAGGAACAGTAGGAGTTTTGTGTAATATGCTTTGGTGAACATTCATCAGTGTTTGTTTGTTTTTTTATTAGGTTTCTACCTATCTATAGCATCAATGGGTCCCTAAGATCTATGCATGTTCAAAAGGTTTAGTAAATACGGACCCAGTTTTCCAAGATGGTTGTACCAATTTACATTCCCACCAGCAATGTATGGGAATCCTGGTGGCTCCATACCCTCAACTAAAACTTGGTATGATCTGTGATTTTCATTTTAGCCATTCAGGTATATGTGGTGTAATCAGAGTACGACTTGAATTTGCATTTCCCTGCTGACTAATAATAGTAAACAGAATGAAACTTTTTGATATATTTTCAAATAAACGCTTATTTTACAGAATTCTAAGACAGTAAAGGATCTCAAGGATGACCCATCCAGGGATAGCATCTGTATGGCACATTTGTCCCCCCAATCCCCCCATACTACTCCTTCCTGTACCTTTAGCATACACTGCAGTAGGTCCCTGACCGGGATTCAGCTTCAGAAACCTTCCCAGGGTGGCTGGGTGGCTCAGTTGGTTACGTGTCCAACTCTTGCTTTCTGCTCATGTCATGAGCTCAGGGTTTGTGAGATCGAGTCCATGCATCAAGCCTGTGCTATTAGTACAGAACCTGTTGGCATTCTCTCTCTCTCTCTCTCTCTCTCTCTCCTGGCCCTCCTCAGCTCACACTCTTGCATGCTCTTTCTCTTTCAAAATAAGTAATTTGAGAAAAAAAAAATCTCCCTGATACAACTCATTATACAGTCATTTCCAAGCAAACAAAATCAACTCACAAGACGAATCTTACTGACCAGATGAAGTTGATCAGAAGCAGAAAGGTAGTACTAGTAGGACACGCTAAGGTAGACTGCTCTGGGTTTAAATTTCAGATCTGCCATTCACCAGGGAAGAAAAGAAGATCTTTCTTGATGATACCTTGGCCTTTATCAAGTTGGTATGACTTGCTTTATAGCAGTAACATTCAATTCATTGAGCTGAGTGATACTGGCAAGTTACTTCATCCTGAGAAAGCGGGATCATGAGGATGATTAACTAAAAAAAGATTTGTACCATTTTCAGTTCTCAACATCCTTCCCCTTGTTCAAGGACAGGTCTCTCCTGGGCACAAACCTTTCATGATTTCTGTGAACCTGCCTGCTCTTGAATTAGTAGGTTTCTTAGAAGTCTGCTGAAGATAGCAGGAATTCAGGCAATGTCCATGAGTCACCAAGGTCTTTCCTGATTTTTGTCTAAATCAAGATATTACATCTCTAACTAGGAAAAAGGATGCAGGAAGATTCAATGGTGGAAATACCAGAGGGAGCAGGTCACGTTCCTGGACACTTCCAAAGGCACACATCACACCTGATGCCCTGTGGAGTACTCGTTTACTCACCTTGTCTTCGCTGAGGTCCTCGAACTGCTTCACGAAGCAACGATGAGATCAACCCTTGGCCAATGGTGCATAGGCTCTCCTGCCTAGAGAAAACTACAAAAGGAAGACCAGACAATCAGACTCTATGGCAACTCCTTTTAGTTGAAACCTTTGCATGGTTTCAATATCCTTGTCTTTTTCTCACAGGCAGGCAGAGGATTCTACCTCTGTGCCATCTACTCCTACACAGGTTCCTTCCTTCTCGATTTATCAAGCACTTGTTTACATAAGCTCACAGTATCAGGATGGCAATTCTGAAATCCAATAGCTCTGAATCCCCAAATTTCTTTTTTATAACTCATTTAGAGGCAAGATCTTACCTGATCCAAACTCATCACATGGCAAAAACCCTTCCTAAACTGATGTGAGGGTATTTATTACCTCCTCTTGGTCCACTTTGTGTGGATAATTTATACAGCTTGCTGCACAAGTACTGCTGTGCTTTTAGGAAGTGCTCTCTCGCATCTGGTTGGGAGTGATGCTAATTCATGGTATCTACACATATTACCTTCCAAAATCTGAAAATTCTGAATTTTCAATATGTCCAGCCCCTAACACTATTGGATGAAAAACAATAGACATGCATCAAGCTCATAACAGACGTAGCTTTCAAAGTGTTATGTCCTGTTGAGTGTTTACCCTATTATTTGAATTATTTTAAAGAGAAGAAAATCAAAACAGAAAGACACTGGCCTTCACCTAATAGAGCACTCGAAGGATAAAATTTTGAAAGTACCCAGAGTGAAAGAGGATGTGGGGAGGCAGAGGTCCACACACACTGTTGCTGGGAATGTGTATATTGCCATCAACTTTTTGAGAGGCTATTTACAATTTTGAGAATGTAAAATACCTATGTACTTTGATCCAGCAATTCTATAACAAAGTATCCTGTGGGAAGGGGCAGAAGAGTATGTCAGGGAGATGCCATACTGAATATTAAAATATAAACTAAAGGTGTATCAAGGAGACTGGTTAAATAAATTTTGGTTTAACTACACAAAATGATACAATGCTGTTTAAAAAAAAAACAGAAGTGAGGTAGACCTGAATGTAACAATACGGAAAAGTCTCCAAAATAAATCTGTAACTGAAACAAGCAATTTGTAGAATAAATATACAAGAAACATGTATACATGATCTTTACAATTTCTGAGAATATACTTATATCCTAGATGAGCCAGTGTTTCCCTTACACATATTTCTATGGAAAATGACAGCTGGTAATGATTGGGGATGACGATGAGGGAAGGAAGCTTTCACCTTTCATTGTATAGGCTTTTGACCTTTTTGTTTTCCATGTGCATATTCTGCTCTCATTGGTTCCCAGAAAGCTTGTGGGATACTCAAAGGCCCAGAGAGATACAGAACAGGTCACCAAGCATCTTTCCAGAGACTGCAAGTGCCATGAAAGAAAGTCTCCAGCCACCAAATACTCCCAGTACCTTTCTAGTTAAATTTGATCTCTGCTGACCTTTAAATATAGACCAGAGACCTACAATAATTAGAAACTCCACAGATGACATCATGGAATTCCAGAGATGACCTTTTGCCAAATAAATCCAATAATCACCTCCAACTATCCCTTAAATGTGCCTTATGTGAAGTGTGTTAACTATTACTCTTGCCTTTCTGATCCAATAGCATGATGTGTGCTTCAGCTAAGGGTGCGGTACTAAGAACCAAGGAAAGATTGTGATGAACTGAACCTGAACTTGCCTCTACTGTTCCAAGTGTTTCTACTTCCCACCTCACTACGCATTTCACACAGATGGCTTACGTATTGCTACACAGTGACCTGTGTCTTGTCCTCTCCAATACTTCCTGAGTGGAGACCAGAACCTCCCAGTATAATCGGAACAGTAATCATAGGATAAATATTTTGATGGACCCGTTCAAATCCAATCCAAAAATGTAACTCTGCTCTAAAGTTATCTGAAATACCAATTGGATTAGAAAGACAATAAAGGGCAGAGTTACTTTTCAATTCTGGAACATAAATATTATGTTTAAGAGCACTCCTGTCCAGTAGAAACATACAAAAAACAACAACAATGTAGTTGGTTAAGCTACTGGCAGATACATGTATTCTTCAGAATCAGATGCCTATCCTTAAGGCTTTATTATTCTGAGTTACATTCTTCTCTGCTTTTCCTAAACCAGTCATGTGCGAAGATTTTTTAGAACCATCTAAGTACACCTCAGACTTTATCTGATCTTCTACGTAGAATACTCTTTTCCATGACCTTTGCAAGGCTGGCTTGTTTGTATCCAGATCACAGCTTCAATGGCACCGACATTTGTTCCTCCCATCAAATACTGTCATGTTTAAACTGTCCTCATCTTATTTATGATCATTTAATTCCTTTGCTTGCTATTTATTCAATTATTGTTGGGTTTTTTTTTTTGCACCCTCCAAAATGTAAATGTTGTAAAAACAGAAATGATGTCTGTTTCTAATGCCTAGGATCTTCTCTAGAACAGAGTAAATATTCAGAAATCATTTGATGGAGGAAGGAGTGAATGAATGAACACTCTGTCACCTTCCATCCCTTATAAGCCAGATGTTTTGGGGGGTGGAAAAGACAAAGCAGAGACTGCTTCTGCTGAGTGGAGAAAAGGCTGGGTGAGACCAGGAAACTATATTTTAAACTGAATGAGAACGAAAGGCCTAGGAGCCAAGGTGGTCCATTAGGAAAAGTGTTTACAAACAGGCTGTGATGTCTTTTGGCAGCTTTCCTACCTATCTGAGTCCGGGGACTACAGTAAAAAATGGCAAGAGTAAATGGAGGGTAGAGGTATCACCAAGCTGTCCTGAAGTACTTCTGAGAAACACCAAGTTCAGATGTGCCCAAGATCACCAAGCACCGGAGAAATGAACCATCGACAGCAAAGGTCAAGATGGAGGATGCCAGCAGCCTCCCATGGACAGACTTACAGCAATAAAACCTCACCACAGATGTTTAGTCATCATCTACTGCATAATGAAAGCCTTTGTGCACGTGTGGATGCCTGTGTGTGTTTTAATTCTGAAAACACTCATGAAAAAGAGGAAAATTGACAGTAATGGAAAAATGTTAATAGTATAATAATAACTTAGAAGAAATAATTTGATTCAATGATACATATGCATCTTAATCTTGATATTTTTCAGATGAACTTTTTCCCTGGTACGTTTCTCTTTTCTAAGACATTATAAATGAAATGCTTCATTCAGCATGTTCATACTCCATTGTATTGGTATTTTATTCCTGTCAAAGCTTGTTCGGGCAATCTAGACCTCTTCTTTACCAAATGCCACATTAGGGGAAAAAAAAAACCTTACTGTCTACAGTAGGTCCATTTCTTCTGAAACAAGGATGGACATTCAACCCTGCACTTTGGTCAAGGGCACAAAAAAGCAGAGCACAGTAGGGGCAATTTTCCTTGGGGTGCACAACAACTGAATTTACTTTAAAGCCCAGGGGTTTGAGGCATTCCCACCTGCCCTGCTATCATCTTTCTTTCTTTCTTTCTTTCTTTCTTTCTTTCTTTCTTTCTTTCTTTCTAGTTTATTTTGAGAGAGAGAGCATAAGTGCGAGCAGGGGAGGGGGCAGAGAGAATCCCAAGCAGGCTCCATGCTGTCAGCAGAAGCCTGACATGGGGCTCGAGCTCACAACCCATGAGATCATGACCTGAGCTGGAATCAAGAGCTGGACACTTGACTGAGTCACCCAGGCACCCCATCCGCTTTGTTTCTATACTCACTAGCTCCAGTTATGACTAATCACTTCACCCCCAAGGAGTCATTCTCACATGCCATCTCTGTGCTAGACATGTAACCAAACCTTGGGGTTGCAGCAGTGAATGGACCCGCATTGCTCTTTCATGGGGCTGACATGCTAGCCACTCAAAGCAGGTGGGCCACAGCACTGTAGTATCTCATATATCTTAGAGGAAAACGTCTCTAAAAATCCTTTAAACAATAAGCCTAATAAAATGAAGAGTACTTATAACTTAAGTTGGATACAGGGATAGGGCACTGGTGTTGAAGAAGATACAATTTAAAAAGGAAGCACTGAAAATTAGATTCACCTTTAACTAACCACCACCACCCAAACAAACATATGCTGATAAAGCAGCACAGGTCAGTCAGCAAACTTTTCGTGCAAGGGACAAGACAGTAAATATTTGAAGCTTTGTGGGCCAGAGAGTCTCAGTTCCAACTACTCAACTTTTCCAATGTGGCACAAAAGCAGCCACAAACAATGTGCAAATACATGACCATGGCTGTGTCCCAATAAAATTTTATTTACGAAGAGAGTCTGCAGTCTGGATTTGGCACACGTACATTTTCTGCCAATCCTGATCTAGGTCCATCTTTTCCCAACAATCTTTTTGATGAAGAAACTGAACCTATACTATGTAGAATCCTTTACCTAAGGCTACACCGGTTAAGAATACCCCTAACTCATTCCGCAGCCCTAACTTTATCTAGTAGGTGAATAAGATAAACATGGAGAACAGCAAGCCTGGGAGATTCTACATGTCAGAAGGTCTCTGATTTCTAACTGAAGTGCTACAATTACAAGATCTTGGTCAGTGAGAGCTGGAACCCTTACAGAAATCTTTCTGGAGGAGATGAGCTGGAAGAACTCTTGACCTGGAGTACCTACCCTTTCTTCCTCTACCTGCCTTTGCCTGCCTATAAGTACTTGCTCTTCGGCTCTGACTTCCAGTTTCAGCTTCTGTGGGAAGCCTTCCCAGAATCCTTAGGCACACTCAGATGCTCGCTCTACGTGATTCCATGCACCTGGTGAAAGCCCACAGTCTTATGGGCAATCTTTTCTGCATTTAGATTATACTTTTTAAGTTTGTTTATTTTTAAGAGAGAGAGAGAGAGAGAGAGAGGGAGACCGAGCATGGGGGGTGATGGGGGCAGACAGAGCATGAGAGAGAGGGAAACAGAATCCAAAGGAGGCCCCAGGCTCTGAGCTGTCAGCACAGAGCCCAAAGCAGGACTTGAACTCATGAGCTATGAGGTCACGACCTGAGCTGAAGTTAGATGCTTAACCGACTGAGCCACCCAGGAGCCCTTCTACATTTATATTATACTTATTAAAAAATATTTTTAATGTTTATTTATTTTTGAGAGACTGAGAGAGAGAACACGCACACATGCGAGAGACAGAGCGATCGAGCATGAGCAGGGGAGGGACAGAGAGCAAGGGAGACACAGAATGTGAAACAGGCCCCAGACTCTGAGCTCTCAGCACGGAGCCAGATACGGGGCCAGAACCCATGAACTGTGAGATCGTGACCTGAGCTGAGGTCGAACACTTAACTGACTGAGCCACGCAACTCATTTACATTGTACTTATTAAAAGTAAAACCAACAAACAAAAGTTGCCAGTGCTGATCACATAGCACCTTGACTGGTTATTTCCATGTTCTGCATCTCCAGAGGACAATCAAGGGTAGGAACTGCGGTTTTACCTCTTTGAGACCAGCCCAATGTTTGTACTACTGCTCAAGATTTGGGAGTTGAATTTCCAAATTCTTAAATAGGGGTGAGATTTGGATGAGCATAAAGGGAGGTAAAAATTATATTCCCTAAAAGGGGGAATCACTATGAAATGGACATGGATGTGAAACTGAGACTAAGAGATGAGAGCAGGGAGTAGGGGAGCACAAGTGGCATTGGGACCTGGACGGGATGATGCCCCGGAACATGTCACTTTACTGGGGGCGCTGTCCCCCGTGAAATAGCTTGTTTTTCATTACAGAGTTGGAAAGTATTTCAATTGCAGACCTTTTCCTATGCAATTTGAGTGAAATCGATTTTCTTCCCCCTCCCCTGATGAAGCCGTAAGATTATGTTACAAAAACATTAGAGGAACACCCCAAATGTTTTCACATTATTCTTTTTAATATCTGAGGATATGTTTGCCTAGATTTCTACTTTAACCTATACTTTCTGTTCTTTCCTTTTTAGCTGCTCTTTCAGTTTCTGGGCTTTAAATTGTGGAGTGTGGTTGCCAAATGCTTTGGTTGATGTCCTACAGAGTTTCAGTGCACTATCAGGCCAGGTACCCTCTTGTGCCAGTGGGTCTTTGAGTTCTGGTACAAAAATGGTGACACACTGACAGAATCTCCACTGCACTATCGCTCCTTGCTCTTCCTCTATCTTTCAAATCACTTGCACCCTTTTTGCTCAATCCCTACAAAGACCTAGAAGAAATAGCTCATAAAGCAATGTGTTACTAGGATGCCTGAGATGCTTATTTTATTCTTGAATGCTATTAACAAAGGTTTATCTGTCCCTCTTATACAATCCCACAGGCTGGGAAGACTTCATTCGAGAAGTTTCAGGTAACTTAAAATGAAACATCATTTCATTATCCCCTATCACTTCTTTGCGGATGAAGTACTTACCATTTGTCTACTGAGGCGCCTATTCTCTTTTGACAAGGTTTGTCTATGAATAGATTAGTCTTCCCAGGAGCCTCAGCTGACAGATGATTAATATGCAGGGTCCACCCCCAGATTAATCATCTTGAGATACTAGGAGGTGAAACACCCACCTGAGCCCAGGTAAGAGAGGCCAGACTGTCCTTTTCCCTACTCCCTCTTGCCCCCTTTCCTTCGCATTTTCACATTTTAAACACAGGTTCCTCACTGTATGATGAAAACAGAGTAAGTCAAATGATGCCAAAGTCAAAACTCAAAGTCAGTTACTGGTTGAAACAGGTACAACTAAAGAAAATTAAAAATTTACTAAATTATAGAGGAACATTTGCAAATATATTTTAGGATCGGTGACTAATGACTAAGGTCAACCAGCAAGAGCTTTTTCAATCTGTATTAAATCTGCTAATTTAGATACACTCTCTCCCCACTCCTCCCATAGTCTCTACAGTGATATCCAGCCTTGCATAAATATTTCCCTTCCCCCACCCTCTTGAGGAGTGTCTTACAAATTCTCAGTTTAAACAACGATATCCCATTAACACCTTCCCCACTCCAGTATGCTGAGTCTTTAATTCTTTCATAAACCGTTGTCCTAGGAGCTCATCTAACCCGACCGAAGCAGCTGAGTGAACTCCAGGGGGGAATACTTGGAAAATTATGACAAAAACCAGCCACATTGAATGAACATGTAACAGAGGGCATTAGGGAAATTGGCTAATATACCGAATTACTTAAAATTATAATGTTGAAAAAAAAATTGTGGTAGCCGGGAAATGATGCCAATTAGTGACCCAGTAATGGGAAAGAGGCAGGGGAAAAGTCACTTTGCCATCCATAATTCAGCCCTTCACTTCTCAGGCAGTAGATGCCTGCTCTCTGCCATAAACTCGGAACTACTTGAAAGACGGAGACTTGAACTGCACTGAGATTTTCAGGAGAAAACAAGAGGTGCCAGTTAGGAAGACATCACCATTAACTTCAAAGCGCAGGAAGGAAGGGCTGTAAATGACGAAAGTAAAGTCAGATGCTTTCATTTTTCTCCAGAGGCCAATTTCTTCCTTTTCCTCCTCCTTTTTTTTTTTTTTTTTTTTTTTTTTTTTGCTTTTTGATGGTGCAGTATTCTGGCCACCCCCAGAAAGATTCCAGAATCCTCCCTCAGTTTTTTATTCCTGCAGTTGGCAACCTACACTACCAGGATATCCATCTTTTTTTTTTTTTTAATTCTAGGAGAGAGAGAGAGAGAGAGCGTGATCAGGGGAGGGTCAGAGAGAGAGGGAGTCACAGACTGAAACAGGCTCCAGGCTCCGAGCTGGCAGTCAGCACAGAGCCCGACGCGGGGCTCGAACCCACGAACCGCGAGATCATGACCTAAGCGAAAGTCGGACGCTTAACCGACTAAGCCACCCAGGCGCCCCAGGATATCCATCTTTAATACAAATCCGAATGCCTTGTACTGTCATTTGGGTTTAAATATATCTCCCCTGGGCTCTGGCCTCAATAAAAATAGCAGACAGCTGGTCACCAGGTTCTACACCATAAACCTGTTGGGAGGAAGTATGGCCAAGGGGGTTGGCTTCCATCAGAATCACTTGGAAAACTTGTTTAAAACACAGATTTCTGGACTCCACCCTTAGAGTTTCTGATGTATATAAGTCTGGTGAGGAATCCAAAAATTTGCATTTCTGGTGAGTTCCCAAGTGGTACTGATGCTGCTGGTCCAGGAGCCATGCTTTCAAAATGGCTGCTCTAAACCAATCCCAGACCGACTATGCTGAAAGGTAAGTCAATGGTTCCCAAACCCTGCTACATCTCAGATTCTCCTAGACAACTTTGACAATCCTGATAAATCATATACCAAGTGAATGAGAATGTATTTGCAGGCATTCACTGTTTTCAAAGGCCGACATCTGTATTTTCAAAGATCTCCAGGTGATCACCAAATATAGCCAAAGTTAAGAACCACTGAACCTTGGGATGAAGCCTGGAGATAAAGAGAAAGAGCATTAGAGGAGAAGCCAGGAGGAGGAGGAGGAGGAGGAGGAGGAGGAGGAGCAGGAGGAGAAACAGTCCTTGTTAATTGTGACCTTGGGACAATCCTATTTACCTCATCTCTCTTTCAAGGTGACTATCCTTTTACTTGCCTCTGAAGCACCAGTAGCAAGAAAAATACATCAAATGAATAAAATGGGTTTGAAAATTAGGAAGGAGACTATAGATGGGAGGCATAGCAAGGGAGGTAGAGCTGCCCAGGGTGAGATGGAAAGGCTTTGCCTGGAGGAAGACCAGAGTCGGCACATTGCCTCTGACTAGCTCCGTGACTGAGCAAGTTAATTTAACTGCTTGGTGGTGCACTTCCCCCCTTTGTAGAGCCAGTATGTCATTGCCTTCCTCATGGGGTTCCCCCAGTGCAAGCTTGCTATTTGCCCGGCATCCAGGGCGTGCTCCAGAAATGACTGTTATGACATATGTGATGGGTGTGTATATGACACAGGCTGTCATCCCTTGATACACAGAAGCCCTTCCCTTGGGAAGATTTTTTGAACAGAGCTTAGTGATTCACAGTGGAAAGGCTGAAAAACAGCATCAAACAGACCTCACCTAAGCGGACAATTACAGGTGTGTGAAGGTTCAACCCAGTTTAAATAACTCAGTGGCTGGGTCTTGAGGCAGCAGCACCCTTAGAATTATGGAGCTCCACCTCCTGCATCTGGACAGTACCCAGTTACTTTGCGCTTCAGGTATCCTATGTACAGGTGCGTATTCTGAACTTAGAGATACCTTTGGAGCTTGTAGCTGATATATGTACACACACACACACACACATATGCACACACACAAGTTCTTCGGGACTAGATTGCAAGCTCCTTAAATTTAATGAGGTTCATGTTTTCCTAGGGCACCCGTGGGCTAACAATTTTGGGTGCTTAACGGTAATCTCATCTATTTCCATAGGCCTCCTTTCAAATTATCCCCCCAGAGGATCATTGAATACGATCCAAATGTTATCTCTCTACTTCAGTCTTCCAACATTTCCCACTGTTCATGGGGTCCAGTTTAACCTCCATAGTGCAGTTTATAAGGCTCATTGTGATTTGGCCTCTGCAGACTTCCCCCAGCTTGGCAAAGAGGAAGTAGCCAGGGCTTTGATGTTATTGAGATTAGGGGTTGAAATCCAGCCCAACTTCTGACAAACTGTACATCCACCAAAGAATCCCATAATCTCCCAGAACCTCAGGTTCTTTATCTACAAAATGGGAAACATAGTACTTTCTTTCAGATTTGTTGTAAAATGAGGACTAATAAATGTGAAATGTCTAGCATAATGCCTTATAAAATTTTTTTAATGCTTATTTTTTCAAGAGAGAGAGACAGACAGAGAGTGAACAGGGGAGGAGCAGAGAGAGAGGGAGACTCCAGGCTCCGGGCTCTGGGCTGTCAGCACAGAGCCCGACGCAGGGCTCCAACTCACAAACCGCAAGATCATCACCCATACCGAAGTCAGATGCTTAAATGACTGAGCTACCCAGGTGCCCTGCCTTTTTTTTTCTTTTTAAATAAAAATGAACTACATTTCCTGATACACACATCTCCTTACACATACAGCCCTGGCCCCAGGCATTGTGAGCTCCTTCCAACACTCCATGTTACACTGTGCCTCTATGCCACTGAACAGGCACTTTCCTATATCATCAGCTTGGAAACCTCTTACCCTTCAAGACTCAGATGCATGAAGTCTCTTCTGTGATGTTTCCCTGACCCCCACACCCAAAGTTTCTCCCTCCCATCTTGGTGCCAAGGTCCATCTGTCACAGTCTAATGAAATTAGTCTGTGTGTCTCAAAGTAGAGAGAGGGTATCAAAAATATCAGGTTTCATACCATAATCACTTAGCATAGCACATGACTTACAAGCAATAAGTGACCAGCATTAGCTAAATGTCTCCTTCCTCACAATTTGTCCTCTGTTATTTGTGCAAGGCCACATAAAACCTAGTATGGTGTAAGTTCACGGAGGGTATCTTCTACCTTTGATACCCACAGACCAGAAGCACTGACCAGGCCCCTCCTCAGGCTTTTGGCATCAGAATCTCCATTTTTACAAGACCCCCAGAGGATCTGAATGCATACTAGAGTTTGAGAGTAACTATCCTAAACCCCTCTGCACTCTCACAGAGGCACACAGCAGGCATTTGGGAAGTGAAAGCACGTGGTGGATTCATCATGCGTTAGCAAAGAGGAGGAAGGTGCTCAAAAGAGATTTCAATCCCAGCATAACGCTAGTCATAGGAGGAATCCTGTATTTTTTTTAATGCTTTTTAATTTATTTTGAGAGAGAGAGAGAGAGAATCCTAAGCAGGCTCTCCACTGCCAGCACACAGCCTGACGTGGGGGTTGATCCCATGAACTGTGAAATCATGATCCTGAGCCATTAAAAGGTGGATGCTCAACTGACTGGCCACCTATGTGCGCAGAATCCTGTATTTTATTCTGGAGAATGCTGTGGTGATGATTTATAAGATCCAGGCTCCAAAGGGGGTCCTGAGGCACCTCTTACTTCCTCTAATGAAATTTAAGGTAAAAACAAACATAAATCCACCTCAACCCAGATACTTGTACAAAAGGAAAACAGACTTCTATGTGGTGCTGGATCACGTAACTAAAACTGAAATAAGTAAAAGGTAATCTTCCAGTGGAGATGGTAGCAAAACTCATGAAGAATTACATGCCCACTATGAGCAAGAGAGTTCTAGTTCACTACCTGAATCAGAGCAGGGGGCCATGAAAATATGAGACTAATCCAGAGTCAATACCACCATGAGCAACACTTGTTTATTAAGTGAGGATGGAACACCATGTACTCAAAGTCGGCAGCTAGAATCCTGTAATTGAAAATCCCCCTTCCCCCACCTCCCGGGATGCTCTCAGACATAGCTTAGCTGTTGTGAGCTGTGGGCTCAGGCCTCTCCCTAAGTTGCTATTAGAGACTAAGGACATATGGAAAAATGGCACTTGGCATCAAACATCCTCCCTCACACCTAGAACTCACACCAGGTGACATTATTGTCTGGGAATGTATTCGGTGGAATACTGTTCTGATGGCCAACAGCAATCACAGAGCAGGACAGCATGCTTCTCAGAGGCAGATTTTATCCTAAATAAGGTGTTCACAAAGTTTCTGCACGATTGTGAATACTGTCTTTACATTTACAATCTTTTCTGGGGAAAGAAAAAAAAGGGAGCAAGGACATAATTCGAGTCCCACCTGACAATTCCCTTTGGTGATGTGGGGACAGGATAGGCTGCATCTCCTCTCCGCCTACTGGGAAAGAGGGTATTAGAAACAGCAGCAAAAATGAAAGTGAGAGACACCAGTTTCTACTTCAATGTTTTCTAAATTCTGGAGGAACGCCTGCTTGCAAATTGAGACACGCTTTATTCAGGACAGAACCTCATTTTTTTTTTTTTTAAAGATGTTGGGCAAACAAATGAACAAACAAAAAGTCCTATGTGAAACAGCGAAAAAGGCATGTGGAATACTTGTCTTCTCCTCCCGGTCTCGAAAAGGCTCAAACATCACAATCCTTTACAACGTTTTGGGTCACATTCTTCCCCCCCACCCCTCCATCACTAACAGATGGGAAAGATTTTGTGAACTTTTCTAAGCAACCGACAGGACCGCTCAGTCTCTAAGTGCATCGTCAGCAGATTCCTAGAGCCTGGCTGTAAAAGCGCTCGTTTCCACTTTTCCCCGATCTGGGAAAGATGCCTCTTAAGCTAGAGTGAGGCAGAGCATAGCCATTCAATTATCCAAATACTAGAAGTCTATAAAAGAACACAGTGCTGCAACTGGTTTCTTAATTTGAGGGAAACAGCATGCCCAAACACATCCCCAGATCCCGAAAATAAATCTCCACACAACATCTTCTGAGTCAACCGTGTCGCAGGATGCATTTTTATCAATTTTCAGATAACTTCCAGAGTATGCCGACCAGAAAATATGATCACAACGTCAAGAGGGAAAAATAAACCCCCAAATTAAATCCTTTTACATGGTTACTGATAGTAGCAACAACACATTTTTTGCCTTCTTAAAAACATACAGATGTTCAGATTTTAATTTTCAGAACGCTTTTAAGTGTATTCGACTGTTTTAATGTGACAAATGCCTTTTAGCGCCCACTCCGCAAATAATCCAGCTCTACATTCATGTGCACTTCTGTGTATGCTCACTCAGAGAGTGGGGAAAAAACCCTAACCAAACTAAAAGATCATCATCAGGTCTATAAAATTTACATCTACCTTTTGCAAAACAGACAGTGGATTCTGTAGAAGGCATAAAGGAATGAGCCGTCCAGTTTAAGGTTCAAAAGCAGCTATTTCCTAAAAAAAAGAAAGTCATGGTTTCTGTGCCGTTTTCCTGTTTGCAAGGACTCACCTGTGCTTAGAAAGAGGGTAGGAGCTTGAGAATTCATGTTCCTAAGGAAATCATAAAATCCCTTGGACAAACTGAGTTCTGCTTCCAACCTTTGCCATCAGGAGACTGTGCGCCCTCAAACCCCAGGAAGCATCCAGATAACCCAGCGCACGTTCAATGCTCTGTACATGTTGCAAAAAAAAAAAAAAAAAAAAATACCTCTCCCTCACTTGTGCAGATCTCTTTATTGCAGTTGACATGGGCTTGCCCAGGGGACTGACTTGTTGTTCCATAAAGATCCTTAAATAGGCACTACTGATGAAACATTTAATCCAAGCCTCGGGATCAAATGGCTGCTACTGCCAGGGACAGTGATAGAAAAATCTATTCCCCAATTAAATAATTGCACACGAAGCCATGACTGTTCATTATGTCCTTAACGGAGTCCAGCGTTTCTGGAACACAGCCAATAGCCTTCATATTTTATTTTAGTAATATGTATCTAGTACTTTGGAGATCATGGATTATCTGAAACATTTTTTGAAGGAAACCATCTCTTCCCCCTCATGAAAAATGGCATGTGAATTTGAGCAGGAGATGCCTGCTATGATACGCCATACAGCAATTCTTTATTTAAGTGCCTACTGGCCGTTTCTGAGAGTCTTTCCTACCTACAGTTAAAACATGATACTTTATTTGGGGGCATTTTTGTCTCTTTAGTACCATGAATATTTTATTTTTGTCTAATCTGAGCTCTTTATCCAGGAAGTGAGTGGAGATTCATCGACTGTCTATTAAAGGGCTATGGCCTGCAAGTCTAATAAAAAATCTCGTCCCCCAAGGCAACAACATCCACATTATATGACAGCATCAGACAACAGGAAGGTGGTTCAATGGAAAATGTCCAGAATCATATTTTGCTCTGAAGCTTTAACTTCTTAAGAGCACAGGGGATTGTGAGTACAGTGAAAGGAGATTTTCTTTATTTTTTTATTTTTTATTTTTTTGGTAAGGGAGGGAAGTTACCCATTGGACATAGGTAGTGAAATAATTCATAAGATTAAAACACTGTGTCAAACAAATATTGGTTTTGAAATGCAAAGCTGTTAGAACAAAGAAATATCAGAAGTTTGGAGAGGCTTAAAAGTATCCCATATTAGAGTCTTTCCTCAAACACTCCTTTTTCTCCAGAAGGAACTAATAAAAAACAGTTCAGGGCTTGCTTCTCATCTCTACCAGGGGGTTATTTTGAGCAAAGCTTTCTGAGGATATGCAAAGGCGCCAAGTTCTTTCTGATGATAAGGTGGCTCAAAGCTGGTCTCTTGCCCTTCCAGGAAATGGATTTTTAATTCTTCAAAGTTGTCCTACCTCTGTGTTATTTTGTGCTTTCATTCAGATTAACTATGGATTTTAATTACTGCTTTCTGTCATTTGGTTAATGAATATTTTTCTGATAAGTCACATCAGTGGACCTGGATTGAAGTTACCTCCCACATCAGGTCAATGTTAAGGAATTGTTCTCTAAGGCCCATTGATTCTTGTGTCATTAAGTGGGGACTTGGATTGCTAATGTACCAACATCTGGGAACGGCCTTTTCCCCCCGATTTCAAAGGATTCTAATTTAACAAGGAATACAATCTATGAAAAGCACTATTTCCATTTTGACTTTAGCATCCTTCACATGGGAACTATTTATCAGCTCAAACTCCTTTAAAGAGGAAGAAATACATTGAAAATACTCCTGGCTTCTCTTCCAAGGGGAGGCTTGCTATTATGGCGGAATCTCACTGAAATCGAACAATGCAAAATAAAACAACTTCGAATAATGCCTATTTAGGTGCATGAAAAAAATATAAACTCCAACACTGTTGCCTCGGAGTGCTGTACATGCCACTATAATGACAGAAACAGTTTGGTTAGTAAATAAAGTGACCTGATATTAAGTGGTATTTCAACATAGCTCATGTCATAACTTGGGATATTTTCGTGGGATACGATCCAGTCCCCATCAGTGCTTATAGCTCTCTTCGATTTTGTCACTTCCTTTGTTTCTTCCTACTGGATCGACAATCTCAATCCCTCAAATACTTTCTGTAACTAAACCGCCTGTAATCTACCCTATCTACTGACGTATCACTCTCATGCTGTATAATTCATTTGCAAACTTACATATAGAATTTTTTTCCCAAATAGGCTATTGAAATAGCATGCGCTATGTTTACCTGGCAAGATAATTTTATGGAGGAACAAAAGAAGTCAAAAATAAGTGATCAGGTCTGAGATCTTCAGGAGGAATATTAAACAAACCCAACTGGCTTCCTGTTCTTTCCAACCCTTCAGAAGTATCTCTAATTGCTTTCAGAGCCTTCCTATCAAGCTTTGCACTCTAAAGAAATGCGCAACTCAGAAAGTTTCACAGGCACTTTCTGACTTAGGAAAACCTAAAAGGGGCAGGGTGAGGAGAGAACAGGGCCTTAAATATAACAAATCCTAGAATGACGGGTTCTGCAAGCTACATTGTGGTGCAGCTGTCAAAAAAAAAAATATATGTATTTTCCTCTTCCACTTTTTTTATTATTAAAGAGAGAGAGAGAGAGAGAGAGACTTGTGCCATTTAAAAAGAGCTTTCAACTGCTCCCCAGTCAACGACTGAGTGACTCCTCAGGGACTCCAGAGCGGCTTTTCAATATTAATAATTTGAAGTCCTAATGTCAAATTTCACTTTTGGAACAGCAAATATATCTGGTTCACCAAATAGCTCAGCTTTTTCTTTATAAGTAGGCCACAATGAATACATTAGCTTTAACATCTATTCTTTTGATAAGCCATCTTGAGGTGGTCTGACTTTTGTTTTCTTTACTTTCACAAACACACTTCTCACCATGATTAATGGCCTCCCATTGGGTATATGGAAAATTTCCCAGCCTGGTTCCCTTGAGAATGCGCCACTACATGGATTTCTAGGCAAAGCTAGATTAAAAGAGGAGGAGCGTGAGCTATAGTCCCCCTACCCCACAGCCATCAATTACATACAGTTATAAATCAAAGTTTTCAGTCCAAACAAAGACCAGTGTTGCAAGCAAACAAGGGCGTTCACGGCAAATTGTTTTGAAGCCGAATAAAACTCTTGACAGGAAACAATGGAGTCAGCAAAGCCCCTGTCAATATCACTCTAAAGTTTAGCTGATTTATGAAGAATTAGACATGGTGTATCAAGTCGCTGGAGGATTGACTGAGAAAACAGCAAGGAGAAGTGTGAATAAGCGAGTATAAAACCAAATGAAGCTCTTCCTTGGATCAAAAAAACTTTAGCCAAATACTGTTTTTATACATATGAATTTGACCCCTTGCCTTAGATCCCTACTGCGAAATCTCTAATTATCAAACATACGCTTCCTTCCCCCCGCACTTATTTTTGGGTTCTCCATAAGCGAAATTACTGGCCTTTACAACCTTCCCGTGAACCATGCTTTCAGGCTCAGACTTTTCTACTTTTGTCCCGCACTTGGGAGAATTTAATTTCACTTGTTTCAGATACCATTTACATGCCCCACATAAAAATCTATTTCATAAGGAGAAACAGGAAAATATTGACTTCTGTGAAAACAAATAGAAATACCATCAGGAGGCAAAGCAAGTGCAGAAGGCATGAAATTAAATAAATAATGCTCGAGTTTTCTAGGTATTTTTTTTAATCCTTGAGATCAAACATTTGTCCAGAACTTTATCAGTGCCCCAAACTCTTCACACCTGTAAAACATGTATGTAATTGGGTAAGAGAATGAGTTTGGTAACAGCTATCATTATTAATCGTAACATTCATTGAGCATTTAATATATGCCAGATAAGCTTCAAAGCAGTTTTTGTGTATTACCTCATTTATTCTGCAGAACAAGACTATGCAGTGTTGACTATTATCCTTTCCATTTTCTGACAGAAGAAACTGGTGCGTAAAGAGGCTAACTTGTCTGCGGTTGCATGGTTAAGAAGTGACCCAAGAATGATGTAGTGGATCCTGGCCCTGAAGCTGGGAAGTAGAACTTCTTAACCTCTTCACATGAAACCTCCCATTTGGAACAAAAACATGTTTTTAACGTATCTTCTTTAATAAATAACTCAAAATTGGTTCAAAAATCTTCATTCCTGGAAAAAAAAAAAATGTCCTCACTTGCCCAACTCATCTTACCTTAGCAAGTTGTGAAAATCAAATGATACTGTATACAAATATGAAAGGGAAAGGGTCACGACCACTTTCTCTGTCTTAATATTGGAGCTGCTTTATCCTGCGGAGAGCCCATTTCGTGTCCTTCTGGCAGGAAGTGGACAAGTGGTGGGCACGTGATGCAGACCTAATGAGAATTCATTACTGTCACATCCAGGGTATAATGAAAGTGGGTATGATATGGGCCATTTCTGGATCCAGACCATTAGGAGGTGAGTGACCAAGCTCATCTGTTCTTTTTTCAATGTTTGTTTATTTTTGAGAGATATAGAGACAGCATGAGCAGGGAAAGGGCAGAGAGAGAAGGAGACACAGAATCTGAAGCAGGCCCCAGGCACCGAGCTGTCAGCACAGAGCTTAATGGGGGGCTCAAACTCATGAACTGCGAGATCATGACCTGAGCCCAAATCAGCCGCTTAACTGACTGAGCCACCCAGGTACCCCGAGCCTCTTCTGTTCTCTTTCCTCTTCTACCAGAAACCCTGGATGTGGTAAACTGATCTTGTACCCTTGTACTCACAAGGGTACAATAGATGGCAAAGCCACAGATAGAAGGAGCCCAAGTCCCTGAACGACCACCCAGAGGAGAGGTGCCTCCAACCTCAACACCTATGGTAGGTTGTTATAATAAGCAAGAAATAAACTTCTATCAGGTTTAAGCATTATTTATGTTGGTCTATTTATTATTACTCACTTCCCTTGATTATTGCAAAAACAATACAAGTGACTACACTTTCAGTTTAGATTATCTCATTATTCAGAATGGAGACCACGCAAATGGACTTGGGACAAATCTGGACAAGTATGGGGGGGTCAGGTCAAGAACTTCTTTCTCATCTTACTTAGTAAGATGGAAAGATGATGAAGCTGAGTCTCTAATTCATTATTTTCAAGGAAGAGGGTGCTGATCAAGACTGAGAAATTAGATTTTTAAAAATTGGCGGTGTTTATCCTTCAGTGTTGCATTTAGAATGAAAGGAAATGAACTGAGTGTGTAAAGGTGTGAGAAAATTTGGCAGGGGATAGAGGAGTTGCTAGAATAAGGAAAAGCTAGAGAAAGGCAGAGGGGAAGGAGAGAAGACAGAAATGGCAAAGTAGTACAACAAAATTAAACCAATAATCTCCCCAAACATATTTTGAACAAAAATCTAAAAAAAAATCCTTAAAGAACAATTGATTCAAATTTCCCCCATTCCATGACATGACAGATAAGAGTAGACCCATTATTAAAAAAGAACAAAACCTGAAAACAGGCTAACCTGAGAATCATTTTCTCAAGCTTCCCAGTAGGGTATGTCATCATTCTGTTTTGTATGGCATTGACCACATTTGTTAAAGAAATCCTTTGTTTCCTTGCTTCATAAAACAGATGACACTATTGTTTGCCAAAGAATAAATCCCAATTGATAAAACGGTCTAGTATTTTTGAGCTTTAGACAGCTTATCTAGAGTTATAACCTCTTGGTATTGCACTTTGGGGATAATGCACGCCTTACGCCATCTTCAAAATGACAGATCCTAATAATCTGTAGCCTATTTAACTGAAACTCTACCTTATAATTGTCCACTGAAAGGAAAGTATACAAATGATGTATTTTTCCTGATTCTTACATAACAATGTATTGCCTCATACAGCAAAGTGGTGGCAAAAATGCTGATATTTCAGATTTTAAACTGATTTATGATTTATTAGCAATTGCTCCTTTAAAAAATATACTCAAATTAACTTTAAAATTCAATTAAAATTTTAGATTAAAATAAGTATACATACATATTAAGAATAGAAACAAATGCAAAGATCTGGAAATATTAAAAAAATAAAATGGAATATAATGAGGGGGAAAATACAAAAACAATTTAATTAGAGCTGGCAAAACAGCAGCAGAAAATGTCCCCTTTCGTTTTCTGATGAATTCCAAAAGAAGAGCTCACACATCTCTTTTTAAATAGTATTTTGCAAGTCCCTCCCAAATGCCAATACTTTTCTAGTTATAAAAATAAAGGTTTAGGGGCACCTGGGTGGCTCAGTCAGTTAAGCGTCGGACTTCAGCTCTGGTCATAATCTCACGGTTTGTGGGTTTGAGCCCTGTGTCGGGCTCTGTGCTGACTGCCAGCTCAGAGCCTGGAGGCTGTTTCAAATTCTGTATCTCCCTCTCTCCCTGACCCTCCCCTGCTCACACACACTCTCTCTCTCAGAAATAAATAGAACATTAAAAAAAATGTTTAGAGTAGTTTGTTCTATACTGTAGAAAGATTAATTATTGAATCATTAGCCAAATATGGTTTTCATCCTGAGATTGAAACTCACTAAGGTCTGGCAGAGAATAGCTACTGTCAGGGGAGAGATGAATGAAGATTTCAAAGGTCACAGAAGATTGGAAGAAATTTCACTTTGGTTCAATGTGGCTAGACGTTGTTGATTATCCAGAGTATCCAGGTGGGATGTGATCAAGGTCATGCCTCAGAGAAGTATGGCAACTCCTCTGGGAGACCTATAAGGACAGCTACTATAGATTTGTCCCAACAAAGACTAAAACCAACCTAAAACTCCAGCGACTTAATAGCTTACTAGAACAAAGCCATCTTTAAAATATTTTAATATAATCCAAAAACCCAATAATAAAACATTCATCACATTCATCACATATTAACTAATAGATAACAAAAGTGAGGGTGAGGGTGATGACCGTAAGACACATAGACTATAGAAATATAGACATCACATAGATGTTAGAATTAGCAAATAAGGATTTTAAAAGTTACTACGAATATTTTCAGTAACTTAAATAAAAGATGAACATAATGAGTGAACAAGTGACAAATCACAATAAAGTAATACAAAGTACAAAAGAACCAAATGGAAATTTCATTTTTATGGAAATTTCAGAACTTAAAAAACACAATGTCTGAAAGGAAAAAAAGAAAAATCACTGAGTGAGATCAAAAGCACACTAGGAATGGCAAAAGAAAAGACCAGTGAACTTGAAGACAGAACAATAGAATTTTTCTAAAAGTGAACCACGGGGATTAAAAGAAAAAAATAGAGTTTTAGCGATCTATAAGACAATATAAAATGGTTTATCATACAGGTAGCAAGAGTCCTCAATAGAAAGAATAGGCAGATTGGGATAGAAGAAATATGATTGAAAATTGTCAATTGTGTCTCATATTATTCCAAAACACTACACTTTTAAAAAAACTTCCAAGATTCCAGGAGCTTAATGAATCTCCCACATTAATTGGCTACAAACAAAAAAACAAACCTTAAGAAAGTATTAAAAATGCTGAAAACAAAAGATTAAAGAGAGAAGTCTGAAATGCAGCCACAAGGGGAAAATACAGATAACATACAGAGCAACAGCGGCAAAAATAAGACCTGTGTTGATTAGAAACACTGCAGTCAAGATGGCAATGGAACATTTTCGAGTTCTGCAATTAAGAAGACAAAACACAACTAGACACCTTACAACCTAGAATTCTATATCCAATAAAAATATGCCTCAAACACAAAGGTATTACAAAACCACTTGCACATTAAGAGAAGTTTAAAGACTTCAGCATCAGGGGACTTACAATATAATAAATGTCATATCAGGTTGAAGTGATATATCGAGATTTAAGTTCACATGAAGAAATAGAGTTTTTATAAAGGTCAGTGTGTGGGTAAACAAATAATATTTTTTTGTTTCTTTTTAAAAGGCAAATGGTTGCTTAAAGAAAAAAATAGCACAGTGCTTCAGTGTTCACATAACATGTAAAAGATAGGAGAGCAGTAACACAAAGGACAGGAGAGAATGAATTGATCTTACTGGGAGGTTTTTAACATTGTACTTGGAGAGATACAATATTAAATCAAAGTAGACTAGCACAGGGGGTGCCTGGGTGGCTCAGTCAGTTGAGAATCCGACTCAATTTCAGCTCAGGTCATGATCTTGTGGTCTGTGGGATTGAGCCCTGCACTGGTCTCTGCACTGACAGCATGGAGCTTGCTTGAGATTCTTTCTCTCCCTCACTCTTTACCCTTCCCCACTTAAACACTTTCTCAAACTAAATAGTCTTTAAAACAAGTAACAACAACAATAAAAACAAAGTAGACTAGCATAAATTAAAGACATATATTATAATCCCTAAAATAAGTACAAAAATAGACAAAAGGAAGTTAGCTAATAAACATATAGAGGAGAAAAACAATACTAAAACCCTCTCTAAAAAGGAGAGGAGGAAAATAACCAGAAAGACAAAATGGGCATGTCTGGGTGGCTCAATTGGTTAAGTATCTGGCTTCAGCTCAGGTCATGATCTCACGGTTCGTGGGTTCGAGCCCCACGTTGGGCTCTGTGCTGATAGCTCAGAGCCTGGAGCCTGTCTTTGGATTCTGCTTCTCCCTCACTCAATGACCCTCCCCTGCTCATGCTGTCTCTGTCTCTCTCTCTCTCTCTCAGAAATAAATAAATAAACATTAAAAAAAGAAAGACAAAATGGAAGAAATATAAAACAAGTAGCAAGATGCTATACATAAATCCAACCATATCATAATTACATTAAATTGACTAATTAAAAAAAAACAAGTCTCACTTCTTTGCTCTTTACTAGTGACACATTTTAAAAATAAAGACGTAAATGAGGTGCTTGGGTGGCTAAGTCAGTTAAATGTCCGACTCTTGATTTCCACTCAGGTGATGATTTCATGATTCATGAGTTCAAGCATGAGTTCAAGTCCTGAATCCCAGGCTCTGTGCTGACAGTGCGGAGTTGGCTTGAGATTCCTCTTTCTCTCTCTGCCCCTCTCCTGCTCTCTCTCTCTCTCAAAAATACACACACATTGAAAAAAATAAAGGTACAGAATTTAAAACAAAAAATATTGAAGGAAACATACCATAGAAACAGGTATTTTAAGCTCGAGTGGCTATATAAACATCAGCAAAGTAAACTTCAAAACAAAGAGCATTATTTGAGACAGAGAGGGAGGGTTCGTAATGAAAGATAGTACATCATGTAGTGTCAGCTCAGGATAAAGATGTGGGAGGCTCCTGAACTTACCCTCTCTCACGCACACACTGTATCTACAGCTACGTACAAAACAACTTCCTCTGAAAAAAATCCAGAGACTAACAGAGTGACTCCTACACATTGGGAGAACAGGACAAAACCCCACCACAAACGGGTAGGAGAGTCCAGGACACAATCTTTCCATAAACCTCATCCCTTCCAGGTAGGTGTAGATCATTGTACATATAGCTTATAAGGGTAACTGACAACTCTCAGCTTCTAAGAGTTAAGGGCTTGGAGCCTGTACTGGTGACCCAACTGTTAAGCCTTCCACCTGAGGAAAGGATCCTACAGCATCCAGCATTGGCAGCCAAGGGGGCTTGCAGCCAGAAGACCCCCAAGGCTACAGTGAACTAAGAGACAGTTCTTAAAGGCTTGCATGGACTCACCATGGCTAACCACCCAGCAAGAGGAAGCAGACTGAAACACACCCAATCTTTCAGTGAAAGAGGCCTATTTGTTTATCCTAAAAGCTTCATCCAAGGAGCAGTCTTCTGACTTAACACACTTCTAGGGTGTGCCTGCAATACTCTCCCAAGACTACAGAGGTTAGCAGATGCTACCCTCATGCTCTCCCTCTGCCTCACTCCAGGTTTCTAGTAACTTTTGGAAAAGGGCTTATGTACATTTCTGGTATCTCAGGTTTTCTGGCTGCCACCCAGGGGACACATCCCTTGACAGCCTGGCTCTGGTAGCCAGTGGCACCTATGTTCACTAGGATATGTTCCACAGGATAGTAGCAAAAAACAACGTTTTTAACTGACTATTCCTCCAAAGCTCAGTGCAGGGGGAGCACACAAAAATGCTCATCTCCCAGTCTTCCCCTGAAAGAGCTATTAATGCCCACACTGAACGCTGCTGCCTGTGAGCTTAGTTCCAATCAACCTGCTTCTAGATGCTGACTAAGATCCTCCTCTTTGGGAGATGGACAAGTCTTGGCACAAGTTCAACTATTTGGAATCACTAAGAATAGTGAAAGTGGCTTGGACAATCACAGAGGTTTGAAAGAGTTAGGGCTAGGGCAGGAATAAAAACTAAGGTTCCTCTCCTACATGACAACACTCTTTCAAGACTTGGACAGGGGGATTTTTTAATCTAATGTATGGAAACCAGCACTGAGAGTCAAGAAAAATGAAGAAACAGAAATAGGTTCTAAATAAGAGAAGAAGATAAATTCTCAGAAAAAGATTTCAATGAAATGGAGATATGTGATTTATCTGACAGAATTCTAAATAACAGTGAATAAAATGGTCACTGAGGCCAGGAAAACAATGCATGAACAAAGCTAGAATCTCAACAGAGATAGAAAATATTAAACAACACTGAACAGAAATCACAGAGATAAACACAAAACTGCTGAAATGAAATATTCAATGAAGGGGTTCAACGGTAGACTGGCTGAACAAGAAGAAAGGATTGGCCAACCTGAAGAGCAGTGTAATTCATCCAATCAGAAGCAAAAAGAAAGGGGCGCCTGGGTGGCTTAGTCCAATTAAGTGTCTAACTCTTGGTTTCAGCTCAGGTCATGAGCTCATGGTTTGTGAGATCTGCACTGACAGTGTGGAGCCTGCTTAGGATTCTCTCTCCCTCTCTCTCTGCCCCTCCCCCACTGCCACAGTCTCTGTCTCTCTCAAAATAAACAAACAAACTTAAAAACAAAAGAAGCAAAAAGAAAGAAGGATAAATTAATGTGAGAATAGATTAAAGGACTTATAGGACCAACATTCACATTATAGGGGTCACAGAAGAACAGGAGAGAGAAAAAATGTCAGTAACATATGAAGAAATGACCACTGGAAATTTCCCCAAATTGAGAAAAGAAACAGACATCCAGATCCAGGAAGTGCACAGAATTCCAAATTGGATGAATCCAAAAACACCCATACCAAGACCCATTATTAGTAAATGGTCTGAAGACAAGGAGAGAATCTTAAAAGTAGTAAGAGAACTACTTGTGAATTACAAGAAAACACGATTAAGACCATAAGGAGATTTTTCAGCAGAAACTGTAGGTCAGAGGGAGTGGCGCAATATATTCAAAGTGATGAAAGAAAAAACTTGCTCAACAAGAATACTGTCTTTGGTAACACTGTCCTTCAGAATGGAAGGAGAGAGGAAAAGCTTTCCAGACAAGCAAAACCTGATGGAGTTCAGCACCACTAGAAGGACCTTGCAGTGGTAAAGGGATTCCCTTAAGTGAAAACCAAAGGGTGCTAATTACTAACAGGGAAATATATGAAAGTATAAATCTCATTAGCAAAGGTAAATTCATTCAGAATAATCTAATGTTCTTACGGTGATAGGTTGTCTTATAAATCTTATATGAAGGTTGAAAGGCAAAATTAGTAAAAAGTAAGTACAACAATATCTTAAGGGATACATAAGATAAAAAGACAAATTGTGATATCGAAAACATTAAACATGGGAGAACATAATAAAAATGGAGAGCCTTAGAATGTATATGAACTTAAGTTGTTAACTTAAAATAGACTGTTATAAATGTAAGATGTTTAATATAATCCTCAATAGTAATAGCCACAAAGGAAAAATCTATGTTATATACAAGAAAAGATAAAGGAATTAAGCCTACTACTAAAGAAAGTTATCAAATCACAAAGAGAGCAATAAAGGACCAAAGGAATTACAAAACAAAAACAATCACCAACTAACAAAATGGCAGTAAGTCCATACTTAACAATATTTACTTTACATGTAAATGGACTAAATTCCCCAAGCAAAAGACAGAGTGGCTGAATGGATTAAAAAAATTAAAAATTAAAATTAAAAAGCCCAAAACCCCCACAAGACCCAACTAAACACCACCTAACAAGAGACTCATCTCAGCTTTATGAATACACATAGCCAAAGTACAAAGATGGAAAAAGTTATTCCAGACTAACAGAAAATTAAAGAAAGCTGAGGTAGCTATACTGACACCAGACAAAAAAAGACTTTCAGACAAAGATTGTAACACAAGACAAAGAGGGTCAGTATATAATAATAAAAGGGTCAATTCAACAAAAGGATAAAGCATCTTTAAATGTTTATGTACCCTACATAGAAGCACCTAAATATATAATACAAATATTATAGACATAAAGGGAGAAATAGACAGCAATACAAAAATAGTAAGGGATTTTAACATCCCAGTTTCAACAATGGATAGATCATCCAGACAGAAAATCAATAAGCAAACACTGCACTGAAATGACACGTTAGACCAGACAGACTTAACGGGCAATTATGAGACATTCAATCTAAAAGTAAGAGAGTACACATTCTTCTTAGGCATACATGGAACAATATCCAGCATAGGTCATATTTTAGGATGCAAGATAAGTCTCAGAAAATTTAAGAAGATTAAAATCATATCAGGCATCTTTTCCTAATAGAATATTAAAAAACAGAAATCAATTTTAAGAAGAAAATTGCAAAATTCACAAATATGTGTAGGTTCAATAACATGCTACTATACAATCAGTGGATTAAAGTAGAAATCAAAAGGAAAATAAAAATACACATTGAGACAAATGAAAATGGAAAGACAACATACCAAATCAAATGGGATGCAGCAAAAGTAGTTCTAAAAGAGAAGTTCATGGTGATAACCAAACAAAGATCTTAAACAACCTAACTTAAGACGCAAAGATCTCAAACAACCTAACCTTATGCTTTAACAAAGTAGGAAAGAACAAACTAAGTCTGAAGTTAGTACAAGGAAGGAAATAAATATTAGGGAAAAAAAATGAAACAGAGACTAAGAGATTAGTCAAAACGGTTGGTGAAACTGTGCTGGTTTTCTGAAAAGATCAAACAGACACACCTTCAGCTAGACTCATCAAGCAAAAAAGAAGACTCAAAATAAAAAAAGAGAAGATATTACAACTGGTATCACAAATGATAAGGAATCATAAGGGACTTCTAGAAATAATTACATGCTAACAAACTGGACGCCATAGAAGAAATGGATAAATCTCTACAACTATACAATGAACAAGAGTGAATCAAGAAGAAGTAGAAAGTCTGAGCAGATCAATTACTGGTATGAAAACTGAATCAGTAATGAAAAATCTCCCAATAAAGGAAATTTCAGGACAAGATAGCTTTAAGGAATTCTACCTAACATTTAAAGAAGAATAGTAGGGGCTCCTGGGTGACTCACTTGGGTAAGGGTCTGACTGTTGATCTAGGCTCAGGTTCATAAGATCGAGCCCCACATCTGCCTGTACTGGTAGCACAGAGCCTTGCCTGGCATTCTCTCCTTCTCTTTCTGCCCCTCCCCCACTCTTGGGCATGCACTCTCTCTCTCTTTCAAAATAAACTTAAAGAATATTACTCCTTCTCAAACTCTTCCACAAAATGAAAGAGGAGAGGAACACTCCAAATTCATTCTGCAAGGCCAATGTTACCCTGATAGCAACACTGCATAAGGACTCCATGAGAAAATGACAAACCAACATGCCTGATGAAAACAGGTGAAAAATTCATCCAAAATCAATAAGGGAAACATTGGACTTCAGCATCAAAAGCAGTCTTGAGAAAGACAAGCTCAAGAGGCACATGGGTGGCTCAGTCGGTTAATAGTCCAACTTCAGCTCAGGTTATGATCTCGTGGTTCAGGAGTTTGAGCCCCACGTTAGGCTCTGAGCTGTCTTGCTTCAGATTCTGTTGTCTCTCTCTCTCTCTCTCTCTCTACCCTTGCCCACGGTCATTCTCTCTCTCAAAAATAAACATTGAAAAAAGAAAGAAAAGCTGAAGGCATCACAATTTGTGATTTCAACTAGATTAGAAAGCTATTAAATGATAGGTATTAAAAGTATTAAAACGGGGGATGCTTGGGTGGCTCAGTCAGTTGAGTATCCGACTTCAGCTTAGGTCATGATCCCATGGTTCGTGGGTTCGAGCTCCGTGTTGGGCTCTGCTGACAGCTAGCTCAGAGCCTGGAGCCTGTTTCAGATTCTCTGTCTCCCTCTCTCTCTGACCCTCCTCTACTCATGTTCTCTCTCTCTCTTTCTCTCTCTCTCAGAAAGTAAAAAAAAAAACCATTAAAAAACTATTAAAATGGTATGTATCAAAAATAATGATGAAAATAAAATGGTATATATCAGCATAAAAATTGACACACACATCTAAGGAACAAAGAGCACATCAAGAAACCCACACGTGAGGCCAAATTGAGGTACATTCATACAATGGAACATTCCTCAGTAGTGAAAAGGAAAAAACTATCGAAATGCTCTACAATGTGGATGAATCTAAAAAGCATAATACTAAGGTGGATATAAAATGGTAGATTCATTTTATAAAGTTTAGAACAGAAAAAATTATGACAACAGAAACTAGAGCACAGGTTAACTTTGAATGTGGAGAAGAGTTTGGTTCAAGTGAGAGAACTCTCTGGAGGGATGGAAATCTGTCTTCATAAGGACATTGTTTACATCCAGGTATGCATATGTCAAACTCACTGATTTCTCTAAGTTCTGCATATTCCATTGTGCGTATATTATACCTTAACAGAAATATTAAAAAGGTTGCTCAGATGCATTTAGTTCATAAGGAATAGTTGATGGAAACAGAAAACTTTTCATTTGAGAAGCATATTAATGATCAATATTGGGTTTGAGCACGTGAGGAAGACCAATATATTTCTTCCTGGGTCACAGAGAGAGTTGGCTTACTGTAGATGACACACAGAAAATGACGGACAGAAGCGGCTGTTTCACACAAAGATCTAAAACCTAGAGGAAGGGGAGATCTGATGACTTTGGGTATCACGATGTCCATAAATAGCTCCCATCACACTGGACCAGGGTTTTCGTACATATCACACCCTCAGCATCTGCCTCCTGAGAAGCACTGTGGTTCATAAGATAGCTTCCTTCTCAGAGCAGAGTGAGGTCCTCTTGTTCTTTCATATGGTAAATGTTTCATTTAAATAAAGATTTCAGTGGCTTAGTAGGTTTTGGGAACACTGTGGTACAAAAACAATAAAACCCATAAAGATTTAATTTATTGTGTGACCTCTTCAAAATCTTTAATATGCAGATGTTCGTGGAGTGATTCTTCAAGATGGGAACATAGCGAGAAAACTTTTCAGACCCTCTTGAGCATGGAATCATTTATTCACGAAATATTTCAGCAAGGAAGAGTTCCAGGGAAAATATACTTGGGGCATACTAGGGCAGAGTAGTATTTGGTGTCCTCTTGAGGGCTCAAAAAAACAAAAGTAAATGTGGCCAAATTCAAGTCTAAAACAAACAGAGGGGGTGCCTGGGTGGCTCAGCCGGTTGAGCGTCAGAATTGGATTTCTGCTCAGGTCATGACTTCATGGTTTTGAGATCCAGCCCTGTGTCGGGTTCAGAGCAACATGGCGCCTACTTGGGATTCTCTCTAACCTCCTCTCTTACTGCCCCTCCCCTGCGTGTGCTTTCTCTTACTCTCAAAATAAACAAATAAGCTTTAAAAAAGTGTTTACAATAAATAAATAGCAACAGAACTCTAGTGATTGTCAGACATATAAGGCATATACAAATAAATTAAAAATTTCTAAATTGCTTGTGCAGACACTGTTCAATTTTGGGGTTCGTTACTTTAACTGAGGCCTTAAATCCTGAGTAGGCTGATTCATCCTAATAAAATACGTTGGGAATACAATGTAATAAACTCCATCTGAATTAACCGTTCAAAATTTACTCTGATGACCAGATGCTGACTGGGTTTTCCAGCACTCTCAGACACCTAATGGCACAATCAAACAACTTCTTGGTCTACAAATCCCAGTGTCTGGAAAGCTAATTTGTCTATTTGTTGATTGCTCATGGTCATTAGTCGGTGGATGGATCTGAAATTATTATTTTGCCGACTAATTCCTCTCCAGGAAGCTCCCAGGTTCATACTTTCCCTCCTCTGCCAAATAATGCTAAAGCATTGTGCTGATATGATACCGTATCCAGGGATTCCGCCACAAATGTCATTGTCATTTGCTATTCCAGTTGTTTTTGAGGACAATTCTCCCACTCAGTGATCTCTACCTTCTACCCCATCCTCTTTATGGATCATAAGAGGGTTCCTAGCAATTAGCAGAGTTCCAGTAAAAATAATACTTTCCTGGCTATAATGTAGTAATGGTCCAGAGAAACTGGGGTGAACATTTTTTTTTCCTTTCTGCTTTAATAAGTGCACATCCAAGTGGGGACATGAGGGGACCTGCTCAGGCATGCCCCAGGCTTAGCATCCATCTTCCTCCTGCCTTTCCACTTCCACACTGACAGCTAAATTACTGCACAGAAAAGGTTTCTGTGTGCTGGAACCATAAGGCTGCCACGGACACTAGTTTGTTGGCTCAAAGGATAAACAGAGATTGAAGGACAATTTTCATTAACAGAGAAAGATGGGGGAGAGGAGAGGAAAACAGAGCCGGATCCGCACGGGAAAACAAGCCGAGCAAACCAGAGGACAAAAGAGAAGTAGACATGTGCTAATGGAGTTGTAATTTTCTTGTCAAGTGGCAGCACTTGCTGAATTCTTGGAAGAAACCCACATCTGCATCTTATATAGTCTCTGTGCCTGATGGCTAAGAACAGGGGAGGTTTTTCCTTTTTTAACCTGTAAGTGAAATTGAAATTAGACCAAATAAAGAGAGGGAGTCAATAGCATTTCAAAATGGAATGGACAAAGGGTTTCCAGGAAGATTATCTTTCTTTGCCGAAGCATTATAAAACTATAGCATTGAAAACCTGAGACTTCGGCTCAGGTCATGATCTCATGGTTCATGGATTCAAACCCTGTGTCGGGGTCTATGCTGAGACCTGGGAGCCTGTAGCCTGCTTTGGATTCTGTGTCTCCCTCTCTCTCTCTGGCTTTCCCCTTCTCACGCTCTGTTTCTCTCCCTCTCTCTCTCTCTCTCAAAAATATACAAGCATTAAAAACAAGCTTAATATATAAAAAAAAGAAAACTCAGATTGGGGAATGTGGGAAAAATCCAGCCCACACTTGGTAAACTTTTTGGCAAATATATACAATCCACTGTACTCCAGATAGGAGATCGAATCATTTAGTCTGTGATTCTATACCTTCAAGTAAGCACAGGAAAGATACTTTCAAATACATACTGTGTTGTGTCAGGCTGGCGATCATCTCATTTACCTTGATGTCTACTTCATCTCCAATTCTCAGTATTACCGTAATACACTAGTATTAAGTACTAATACTTAAGTACTAAGTAGGATTCTCTGTAGAATCTTCTCTGATCCTTCCCATCAGAAGTTTTAAAGCCCATCATTCACATCTTTAACTTTCTTATGTCTGTCAATATTTCTAACCTAAGGGAGAAAATAGTAATTCCATAATGTGTTCAGTAAATGTATACAGAGATGTGGCATGTGACTGGGGCTTCAATATTTACAAGCAAAATTGCCTGGCACTTGGTAGGTATAAGAGAAGTACTTGTTGAAACACTTGAAAGTCAAGATTTCATCAAATACTGCAGAATAGGCTATCCCTCATCCCCAGTCACACTCTGATTTCAGGATTCTAAAAGGTAAGCATTCCAATAATCACCAGAAAGCCCAATGCACAAAGTAGTTGATGATCAATCAATCAATCATAATGCTTTCTCTCTTCTACTCTATAGCTTGAAATCCTCCTTTCCAACTTGTCAAGGTCACTCACAGGCATCTTTATTTTAGGGAGGTTATTTGTTCTCAACATCTACCACTCCCCCTTGGATTTTCACTTACAGGAATTACACTCACATTATTTACTGCAAAGTAAATTACTGTGTAGTCTTTCAAAGTACTTTGATGAAGTATGCACAGCAAGGGGGTCCAAAGGTCAGATGAGTTTAGGAAATGATTGGTACCCTGAACTTCCTCGTGGAGGTTTACTCTCTAAGTAATTTATTGAAGGTTCTGAGAAACCTTGTAGTCAAGAAAGCCAATTAACTGTTTAACCCAGTGTTTTTCAAACTGTTATGCCCAGGGAACCTACTTTGAATGGTGTCTGCTCTCTTTCAGAAGTAATGTTCTGAAGTAGAACCTTGGGACAACATCCTAAGGCCGTGATCATGAACTGATGTCCTGCGTGGCACTTTAAACTTGAATGATCACACACACATGGAGAGAGGGGGCAGGGAGAAATGTCAGCACATCCTGGTCACACAGGGCCATATTCTTACCTAGCATCAATCTTAGTATCCCTTTATAAGGAACAAACATTCTCTGCTTTATCAGGACTCTGATATTCTCTTCTTTTTATTTGCAAATCATTTCTCACTGTATATCACTTGCCTGGTCCCCACCGATCCTCGACTTTGGACCTCTTGTCCTGGAGAACCTCAATCACTGAGATGTCCCTACTACTCTTTTGGGAGAAAGGAATGCCAATATTTAAATGGTAGGGGGGAAAATAGGTCAGTGTAGAATGAAATCCTCTTCTCAGTTACTGGAGGTAGTATCTATGCCTGCTGAACTTCAAGGAAGAAAGAAGAAGGTACCTATATCTGTATCTTGGTGTCCAAATGGTATTTGCACCATTTTTTCCCCTGCATCTGCAAATCCATAATCCTCTTACTATAGGAATCTTGGGATGTTATAAAACATTATCACTATGAGGTAGTTTGCATGTGCTCCCCAGAAAGGGCTCTTTAGTTCTGAATGGGATCATTCCTTGTTTCAGATCTTTTTAGGCTCAAACTCCAATAACTGGCTGTTCTGAGGTAATATAATAAAACTGTCCAGATGTAGGATTAAAAATGTGCCCATGAAAACAAGAAACCATTTTTCTACAATTTAAAATTAAACATCTTTTAGTTAGTAATCTAACTGGAAAGTGCCACAGGGGTCATTTGGCACATAACCATCATGCAACCTTCTAGCAGAAAAGGTAAACACAGAAATACAATTTTTAAAAAAATTTGTTTATGTTTATTTTTGTGAGACAGAGACAGAGACAGAGCACGAGCAGATGAAGGAAGAGAGACAGGGAGACCCAGAATCTGAAGCAGGCTCCAGGCTGTCAGCACAGAGCCCAACCTGGGGCTTGAACTCACAAACCATGAGATCATGACCTGAGCCGAAGTTGGATGCTCACCTGACTTAGCCACCCAGGGACCTCAGAAATAAGTTTTTGGGTTTTCTTTTTTTTTTTTTAGTTTATTGAGAGAAAGAGAAAGAATGAGCAAGCACACACACAAGCAGGGGAGGGGCAGAGAGAGAGGAAGAGAGAGAATCCCAAGCAGGCTCCACTCTATCAGCACATAGCCTGAGTCAGGGATCAAACCCATGAACCGTGAGATCATGACCTGAGCCAAAATCAAGAGTCAGGCACAAAACCAACTGAGCCACCCAGGCACCCCAATAATAAAAATTTTTCATGGAGAGCATTTACAGGGCAAGGTAAGAGACAGCTCATTCTCCATTTGTATTCTCCAAATAGTATACTCATGGCATGATCTCTCCTGAAAACAGATTCCAAAAGGATTTGAGATCTCATGCTGATGGCTCCCAAGCATCTTTGGGAATTTGTTTCTGTTCAGCTTTTTACCTAAATGTTCCACCATTTAACTTATTCATCATCTTAGGCTCAAAAGTGATTTTCAACATAGACCCTCCTCATACTGGAAGATTGGTTTCTACTCTAAATAGTTTTCCATTTGCACCTTTTACCTTTTTAATCATACCAGACATCCACATCTCATAATTCATTATCACGCCTCTAAGTCAACTGATTATACTGCCATTAAAAAAAGAGTAACCTATGGTCTGGAGTGAAAGAACTAAGATTGCAAAGGAGCTTTCTGCTTTTCCTCCTTTGGTGTGAAGGAGTCTAAATAAGGACTGGCATACAAACCAACCATTCAGGTCCGACAAAATATCTGGATTATTAAGTGTTGGTTTTGGTATCTGGGAAAGAAATATTGCTGGACTTCTAGTGTGGTTTTGTTCCCAGCGTAGTCTCAAATCAGTTATCCCAAGTAGCATAATATATAATTTTAATTCTACAGCTGACATTTTGTTTGTGAGCACCAAAGGCCAGTAATACCCTCTGTTTTCCATGGCAGGATTTAAGCTTTGGGTCTGAAATGCCTGCTAATTTACTGTCATCCATTCATTCTACAAATATTTAATGAACATCTTCTAACAGGCCAGCTACTCTTTTGGACACTACAGAAATAGCAGTGACCAGACAGAAATTCTAGTGGTCATGGAGCTTCCTTTCAAATGGCTGTCTTCTATTTTAGCGACCCCATTTTGTACTTGTTTCTGGCAGTGGCACTCAAGACCTCAAACACACATGGTCTCCTCGGTCTGGTAAATGTCAACTCAGTAGCCCAAGGCAAAGGAAGATCTTGAGTGAAATCCATTCCATCTCTGTTTTCTTTACTTCCTTAAAACAACTTTTAATGTTTATTTTTGAGAGAGACAGAGACAGAGTGTGACCAGGAGAGGGGCAGAGAGAGAAAGAGGGAGACACAGAATCTGAAGCAGGCTCCAGGCTCTGAACGGTCAGCACAGAGCCTGATGGGGGTGGGTGGGTGGGGGGGCTTGAACTCACAGACCATGAGATCATAACCTGAGCCAAAGTTGGATGTGTAACTGACTGAGCCACCCAGGTGCCCCTCTAGCTAGGTGTTACATGCTAAAACCCTCTGGTGTCTGCATCTTCCAAAAACCACAGCAACAAAGTAATGAAGACAACAGTACCAGTGCATTAGACATGCAGGAAACATCATGAAGTTCATTTTATCTCCTAATACAGATAATGAAACCATTTAGACACAAAGGGACTAGAAAACAAACAGTGAGAAAAGAAGTTCCATAAGAAAAGGGCTTGACCTGATTTGTACTCACCACACAAGACTCTCATGAGGACTAGGTGAATGGAAAGCACTTAGAATTGTTTCCAGCAAATACTTTTGTACTATATAAATATTAGCTACGATTAGCAGCCACTACTGTATCTTTGTGTCTTGTAGACCTACTAAAATTTTCATATATCTGAAAGCCATTTAATAATGGGATACTGCTGGGGCGCCCGGGTGGCTTAGTCGGTTAAGCGTCCGACCTTCGCTCAGGTCATGATCTTGCGGTTCGTGGGTTCGAGCCCCGCGTTGGGCTCTCTGCTGACTGCCAGCTCAGAGCCTGGAGCCTGTTTTAGAGTCTGTGACTCTCTCTCTCTGACCCTCCACTGCTCACGCTGTGTCTCTCTCTCTCTCTCTCCCCTAGAAATAAATAAAACATTAAAAAAAAATTTTTAAAAATAAAATAAAATAATGGGATACTGCTGGGACGCCTGGGTGGCTCAGTCGATTAAGCACCTGAACTTCTGCTCAGGCCACGATCTTATGGTTCATGGATTTGAGCCCCACATGGTGCCCTCTGCTGTCAGCACAGAGCCTGCTTTGGATCCTCTGTCTCCTATTCTCTCTGCCCCTCCCCCATTCATTCTCTCTCTAGGTCAAAATAAACAAACTTAAAAAAATAATAATGTTGATACTGCTATATTCAGGTACCTACAGGTTTTGCGGGGTGGGGGGAGTGTCTTATAGTGATCATCTCCTATAACTCAAACAGCACCTAGCGCAGTCTTTGATACCAATGATTTCTAGTTAAGTGTATATTACATTGAATTAGAAATACGTCTAGGTGTATTTGGTTAAGACTTCAAACGTTGTCACCATTACAGATTAAATTATGTCCCTGCCCCTCCAAAAAAATAAAGGATAAAGTGTTAATCAGTGAATGTGATCTTATTTGGAAATAGAATTGCTGCAGATATAATTAGCTTACAATCATAGTGGAGTAAGAATAGGACTGTTGTCTTATAAGATGGCAGCCATGTTGAAGACAGAACAAGAGCATGCAAGGTGATCAGGGTGATAGAAAAGGTGGAGACTCTACCCTCACCCCTCCCACCCCACCCCCCACCCCCCACCCCACAGACATCTTGAATTCAGACCTCTGGCCTCTAGAACTAAGAGATGATACATGTGGTGTTTTAAGCCACCGATGTCATGTAGCTTCATTCCAGCAGCCCTGGGAAACTAGGGACACAACTCTGCCTCACAGAGTTATTCATATCAATCGTTGGGTAGCATGTGCTTCTAAATAGAGGGCACACCAAAGTACAGACTGTTCATTTGCAGCTCAACATTTATATATGGAATATTTGCCACTGGGATCAAAACAGACCCAGCTATACCAGCAATATGATGCTTCATTCATCTAACATTCCCTCCTTACACCTTTTTCCAAATATTTAAGATGTTCCTGATATCTACCAGATAAAACATTATGACAGTACATACACAGGGAGCCTCGGGGGACTGAAATCAGGTGTCAGAGAATAATCCCGCTGAGATTTAGAATGCCCTCACCATTTATATCCCGGCGGGGAGGCAGGAAGGCATGAGGGACATTTTTGAGGCAGACAGGGAGACTTCAGAAGCAAGATCACCCTAGAAAGTTTCTAGAGTTCTCTTAGTGCCCTAAAAACCCTATTCAATATGAAATCATTCCTTGCTTGGGTGGAAAGATGCGGCATATAAATTTGGTACAATATATGCCAGTTAATTAAACAAAATGTCAAACTGTCTGGGAAAACCCTTAGAAAAGGTTTACTTTCTGTGTCACCAGGGAACTGAGTGATAAGAAGGGAAGCTCATGAAAATGAGATTTTCTCTAACTTCTGCCTACAGTGAATAAATCAATGAGATTTTTCAAGTCCCCTCAATGAGTTCTTCTCATAAGCAGGCAAGTATTTACAGACTCCAGAAACATCTCTCTCTCTCTCTCTAGTCTTTCTTCTTTTTCTTCTGCTTCCAGCCCATTTTTTCCCCTACCATTTCATTCTTTGCCCTTCTTCCCTCCGTTGTGTCACTATAGGAGGGAAGATTTGTCAGACAACTGCTATCTCTTACCTCTTAGCTTCTAAAAGCCTTGTTAAGTGAGGGGCGGGGGAGCGGTCCTTGACTTTGTAAGGGTTTTTTGTTTTGTTTCGTTTTTTAAAAAGAAGATTTAGTCTTCCTGCCCTGAACTGGGTTTAAGGTAAGTATGTATCTGCTTGAGGGCTGAATGCAATCTCTAGCCTTTTTCATAAAGTTTATGGCCCTGGTGCCCCTTTAAAAGTCTCATGTGGCTGATTGATAGGCTCATTTCTGATACTAACCATAAAGAATTGGCCATCCTGAAGATAAGCTGCTCCTCCCCTGAGCATTACAGAAGGTAAAGGCGGGCGCCATTATAGATGAGGCCGCCATTATAGATGGTGCTTCCTGCCTCAATCAGATTCATCCTTCAGCGGTTCAGGCAGCGCTCTGCACTGAGGGACTGCACCACGGGAAACACAAGCTCAGTCAAATCCTTTTAGTTAATGGGTGTCTAAGGATTAAAACATCATCATGGGTGGGACAAACAAAACAGGAGCTGATATTCCCACTCCTAACCTCTGTTTTCTCTTGGCATCATTAACCAAAGGGGAAGTTGGCCAACTCATGGAATCTTCATCGTTTAATAATCTGAGCCTGTTGATTGAATCTATGTGATTTTGCCCCTTTGATATCTGTTCTTCTAGCTTTTGTGTCAGTCTATTGTGGTTCTCAAAGTAGCTTTCGAATATCTCTTCATGGGACAAGTGCAATAATTAGAGACTCTTCCCTTCTTCTACATGTTCTGAGTCAGAACGGAATTTAAATTCTTACAAAAAGGCAAAGGATAAGAAGGGAGGAAGAGCACTTGAGAGGGAGGGAGGAGTTACATACACTCACACAGAGGGGGAGGGAAGACTGGGGGAGAAACAAGGGCAGGGATGTCATGGATGTTATCATTTTAATTCTTAACTGAAGATTTAATTTCTTAGAGTAAAGGGAGTTCATCTGCCACTAGCCACAAACTGTGGTATGGAGAGTTGTTGTAGAAAACCTGAGAAAACCTGGCAGCCTACCAAATGCAGGAAGAGGAAATGGTAGTGAAAGCACAGGAGAAGCAGGTATGGGAAGGAAGATTTATTCGTCAAGTATTTACTGAACACTTTCTGTAAGATAGGTATAGTACTAGGACTAGGGCTATCAGAGGCACGACAGTCAATGCACATAAGGAACTCACATTTTAAATAATGGAAATATCAGAGCCTTACACTAAATAATTACATTAACATGTTAAAATGCAATAAAAGCCATTCTATGATACCACCAACACCTTTGCATTTATTTCTCTCTAGTTTCTTGCTAATGTCTCATCACAAAACAGCTCTTGTCAGTGTCACCAGTAACATTTATGCCGCTAAACCTAATGATGATATTTCAGATCTTATTAAATAGCAACGGACTACTTCCTCCATCTTATCTTTTCTTGTGCCCACTGGATACCACGTTTTCTGGTTTTCCAGCTACTTCTGTTTCTTTTCAGTCTTTCACAAGCTTACCTCTTCTTGCCAACCACTAAATATCTTCAAGTTTGGGACCTGTGTTTACTTCTCTTCTCTATATTCTCTTAACTAGTTAACATAATTCAACTTACAGTTTCAGGTACTTTTAATATCCCAAGAACACTCCAATGATCTCTCCCTCTATAATCAATGTGAAATCCTTACCGCTCCCAGATGGCCGCTAAAGGTTAGCGACATCCTCAGTGAGTACATATCTGTCTATATCTGCCAGTTAGGACCTATGCATTAATTATCAGGGTATCTCCAGTGTTTAACGCAGTGTGTGGCATGTGGTAGGGGTTCACTGTTTGCTCAGCTGTTAGCTGGAATTAAAGCAGGGCTTGGGGGAAGGGTACATAGCATCAGAGTTGGGTGCTGGGTTTCTCTGCCCTAGTACAGTGAATACATGACTGGACAGGCAAGCTAAGTTAGTTAAGAGAAGGACTTTTCAGATGTTAATCTCTTAATTATGAGAGAGATAAATGAAGACAAAGAAGTAAACACAGGATTTAACGGATAATGTTTACATTATGTAACAAAGATGTCTCTTTGACATCAGAAAATTTTCTACTACACACACACACACACACACACACTTTTTTTTTTTTTAATTAAAGCTCTTTTGAGATCTGCTTTATGTATTGATAGGGCCAGAAAGATAAATGTGTACACACAGAGTAGTGAAATTAAAAAGACAAACATGAACTACTAGCAGAAATGATAGGAGTTGAAATTCCAGTTATAGGAGTTGAAATTCCAGGAGTCAGGCCCATTTTTCTTTAATAAACAGCACTGCCCAAATTCTTCAATAAATAGTTGCACAGATTGTCTTTGTTTCCAAGTGACTTTTAGGGGAGGAACAGAGCCAAGAGAAATCATGGACTCAAATGAATTGTCACTGCCGATTTTCAAGAATTTAACACAGAATAGCATTTGTACCTAATAAATTTCCTAGTAACATAAGCTCTCCCAAATTCTAACTTGGACTACAATCTTTACTGAAGAGCACTCGACACGGACATCCTAGTCAACCCAATTCAAGCCATCAAAATAAACAACCCCTTATGAAAATGAAAATTGAATTATTACATTGGAGAAATTGAAAGCATGTTTTATCAAAGGCAATTTGTCTATCATCTGACAGCCTTGGAACACAGCAAGAAAATTATGTCTCTCACATAAAATGAAAAGCCAGAAGCTTCTTTAGACATCACAGTAATAAGGGAACTTTGGATCATTCAGGAAAAAAAAAAAAAAACCACGTTTACCCTATAGCTGGAAGTGTCCAACTTTCTCATCCTAGTGTTCGGCGAGGAGGGAGGGCACATTGCTGCAGTAGTTAACGGATCATAAATGAAAGCAGTACCAGTTTCTTTCTCTGAAATGTTATTCCTTTAACAAATTTTTTACTTTATGGTTAAAAGAGAGGGATTCTATAGAGCAATCTCAAAAGTTAAAGCGTTAAAACCATGAACTGTACCAAGTAATAGTGGCCCCTATCTTCCTCTGGGGATAGACCACCAATGCCTTCCATCCATGAGCAAGCCTTCTGGCAGTATTTTTCATATGTTTGGCTGAGTTATAAAAGGCATTCCATCCTAGATCCTCAGATATAGTACCAAATATTACCTAACCACCCATTTATTTGAGGGACTTATAGTTTCTGCCTACCAGGGTAAGGAAAGTGGCCATGACTTCTGGTCATGCTATGGTTGGAAAAACCCCATTCATATCAATTTATCTTGGTCATGGTTGTTAAATGATGAGTGTAGAAACAGAAATTGATCAGACTTTGTAACACAGTGAGGGAAACACCTGTCTGATGCTTGAATCGGTGTAACACTATCAACACTAGCAAGTGCTTCTTCTATACCTCAAAGGTTCATTTAGGTTTTGCTACAGTGTAACAGATTCGTTGAGGAAGAAAACAGTTAGCTTTCTTTTTGAACGGACTGTCTAAAGGAAAAGCTTTGTCATTAAGCTAACAACTAGTTCTTTAATGCCAGTATTTCAGAAAGCTAGTTCCTCTCAAGTTGTATTTGACATAGATAGGAATGATAAGCAAACCAGGGAAATCTCCGATTCTCTGCAAGGAGTTTTCATAACTAAAATACTAATAAAAACTTGAAAAGAATGTAGGATTAACTCCAGAAAGGGGAGAAAACATTAAAAATAAAAGGAAATTCTAGAATGGTACTTAAAATCAAGCGTACTTAACCAGTTTATTATGTTCTCCAACTAAAGGAGCCTCATTGATCAGGACATTTGGTCAGTAGCTTGGTGGCTAACAATGTAGGGGGTCGAAAGATTCCATTGCTGAGGCCTGGGCAGGCTGGCCCATGTGGATGTGGTCTGCAGGAAGCATGGTAGGGTAGAGAAATTCAGAACTCTTACCTCATTCCAGGCGTGTGCTCTCGCACCTTCCATCTCCTAAACAGCATTTCGCAAATACCACCTTTCCTCTCGTATAAGAAATACTGGGGTGCTCGGGTGGCTCAGTCGGTTAAGTGTCTGACTCCTGGTTCCAGCTCGGGTCATGCTCTTGTGGCTTTGTGGGTTTGAACCCCACACTGGGCTCTGGGCTGGCAGGGTGGAGCCTACTTGGGATTCTCTCTCTCCCTCCCCTACTTGTGCACTGTCTCTTTCAAGATATATAAATAAAATTTTAAAAATACTAACATATAAAAGTATTAGTTCCCTCCTTATGTGCCCGATGTACACATTTTATTTTTATTATTTTTTATTAAATATTTTTTTAAATTTTTATTTATTTCTAGGAGAGAGAGAGAAAGAGACAACGTGAGCAGGGTAGGGTCAGAGAGAGAGGGAGTCACAGACTCTGAAACAGGCTCCAGGCTCTGAGCTGGCAGTCAGCACAGAACCCGACGCGGGGCTCGAACCCACGAACCGCGAGATCATGACCTAAGCGAAAGTTGGACGCTTAACCGACTAAGCCACCCAGGCGCCCCTCGATGTACACATTTTAGAATAGCACTGGGTCAAGTTGCCTCCTTTCATGGATGGTATTTTTTTCTCCTCTTGGAACAATTAGCTGCATGAGCCATAAACACCCCCTTGTTAATACTATAAAGATGTTTGAGCACTAAGCAGGAATCGTTTTCTTTTTGGATAACCTACAACTATATGGGGGAAAAAACCTACAACTAATGCCATTCGTGATTGCTGATGTCATGGACATTGGCAAGAATATTGAAGCTGTACATCAAAAAGATATTTTAGAGATAAGTCAGCCTAAGAATAAAATAGGGCTCTCGGGCTCTCACGAAATTGAGAGATCTCTTTTGTATCAAAGTATATTTATGAGATAATATTTCAACAGAAATGGAGAAAAAATGGAAATCCATCGCCATTATATTACTATTTTGTTGAAATGCCAATCTTATAATGAAATCTAAAATTCCAGCTCTCATATCTTAAAGTGGATTCCCGCTTGCTTTAATCTTGGCTATCATTATATCACTAAAGCAATCATTGAAATTAGCTTTTGCATTTATGAAAAGGCAAGAAAGACCTACCTCTCCTCCCCCTTGCCTCTCATAATCCCCCCCCCCCTTCTCTAGCTCTGGGGCTGCCCCTGACAACAGAAGTTCACAAACGTCCAAATGCAACCAGAAATGGGAAGATGATTGTAATCTGGAATTCAGTAATGAAGGTCCCTCCTAACAGAACAGTGTTAAATCACAGAGGAGTTGTTAATACTGGTTCAGCTCACCCAAACCACACTTTCTTCTGAGATTGCTTCTTAGTTACTAGTGCTTCTCGGATTTTGAAGCCGGGTATGAAAATGTGAGCCTGTCCAAGGCCCAATCTCCCAGGGTCTGTGTGACCTAATATGTAAAACAAAGGTCTTGAACTAAATCATCTGCAGACCCCTTTCAGCTGCTACAGTCTTTAAATTGCTCCTTCAACTATTGGTAAGGAGGTTGCACTAGCATGAATTTTGATTGGCCGACAACTTTCATTCTTATTATTTCTATTTAGGTTACCACACTTGTTTTTCAGTTGAATAAATGTGTCTAAGATAGATAAGTTACAGTATTTCACAAGTCACGTATCACGTATCAGCTTCACTGACCTCAGATAGAAGATAAAGTATAAAAAGGATGGAAACAATTTGAGTCCCGATTAGATGGCATGGCCCGAGGTTACCTCTGAAGACTCAGTACTGATCTTTGTTAAGGGTTACGGAAGAGGAAATGCCATCGAATAGCCTCTCCTACAAAAGAATTTGAAGTTTGGAGGAGAAGTGAAAGGGGCATAAAATACTTTCCTTGTGGGGCACCTGGGTGGTTCAGTTGGTTTATGTGTCCAACTCTTGATTTCAGCTCAGGGCATGATCTCACTGTTCATGGGATCGAGCCTTGTGTTGGGCTCTGTGAGACACATGGAGCCTGCCTGGGATTCCCTTTCTCCCTTTCTCTTTATGCCCTCCACCTAAGTTCTCTCTGTCTCAAAATAAATAAGAAAACTTAAAAAAAAATACTTTTGGGGCAGCTGGGTGGCTCAGGGAGATCAGCTTAAATCATGATCTTATGGTTCTTGAGTTCGAGTTCTGCATCAAGCTCACTGCTGTCAGGGCGAAGCTCACTTTGGATCCTGTGTTCCCCATTCTCTCTGTACCTCCCCTGCTTGCTCACCTTCTCTAAAAAAATAAACATTAAAAAAAATACTTTCCTCACTACAGGACTTAAATCATTACTGGTACACCTGCTAGCATAGATCTCAGCTGCTGAGAGGGCTAACCTTTCAGACTCAACTTCAAATTACTGACCACTTTATTATTCCTAATCTTCATTTCTCTCTGGGAAGTGACCTCAGAAATTGCCCTAATTTACACGATTCTTGTCTTATTGCCTAAAAAGCCAAAAGCAAGTTACATATTTAAAAAAAAATCTTCATTAGGATAATTCACAGACTATACACTTCACATATTTGAAGTATACAATTCAATGTTTTTTTTTTAAATTTTTTAAATGTTTTTTATTTATTTCTGAGAGAGAGAGCAAGCATGAACAGGGGAGGGTCAGAGAGAGAGGGAGATACAGAATCTGAAGACAGGCTCCAGGCTCTGAGCTAGCTGTCAGCACAGAGCCCGACATGGGGCTCGAACCCACGAACCAGGAGATCATAACTTGAGCCAAAGTTGGATGCTTAACCGACTCAACCACCCAGGCGCCCCAATTCAATGTTTTTAATACATTCAGAGGTATGCAGCCATCACCATGAACTAAAACAATTTTTCTCTCCAGAAAGAAACTCATACACATTAGCAGCAACTCCTGATCTTAATCTTCCTATCACCAGTGTCAGGTAACCAATAATCTACTTGCTGTCCCTAGATTTAAATATTTTAGACATCTCACATATATGAAATCATGTATGTGTTCTTTTCTGACTGGCTTCTTTCACATAATATAGTGGTTTCACGGATTATTCAGGTTAGAAGATGCATTAGTACTTCACTTTTTATTCCTGTAGTATTTCATTGTATGGATATACCACATTTTATTTATTCATTCACCATTGGTATAAACCTAAGTTGTCCCTATTTTGGCTATTTTGAACAATGATGTCATAAAAATGTATAGTAGTTTTATGCAGGCATATTTTCATTTCTATTGGGTATCTATCTAAGAGCAGAATTCCTTGAAGACATGCATTTTTAATTAATATTTCATTTTGTTATACATCAAGACAGAATTTTGCAGGGAGTTACCACAATAAAATAGATTCCGTGGTTATTATTTTTTTGTTCTACTTTCACTCTTGTGTTATTGCCCATGCTTATTTCACTCTTGTGTTATTGCCCATGCTTATATGCTAATTATATTTCATTTGAAAAATATAAAAAATTAATTTTTGAAATCGTGTTTTCATTTTCCCTGGGTAAATCTAGTGGAATTACTAGATCATATGGTATTTCTATTAAAAAAACATTTTTTGAAGAACCCCCATACGGTTTTCTACAGTGACTGTACTAATTTACATTCCCACCAATAGCAAACAGGGTCCCCTTTTCTCCACATCCTCAAGCAGCGCTTGTTTCTTGACTTTAACTAACAAGCATGAGGTGATAGCTCATTGAAGTTTTGACTTCTATTTCCCTGATGGTGAATAATGTTCAGCATCTTTTTATGTGTCTGTTGGCCATCTGAAGGTCTTCTTTGGAAAAATGTTTATTCAGGTCCTCTGCCCATTTTTTAATCAGATAGTTTGCTTTTTTTTTTTTTTTTTAAAGAAATGTTTATTTATTTTTGAGAGAGAGACACACACACAGAATGTGAGCAGGGGAGGGGCAGAGAGAGGGAGACATAGAATCCAAAACAGGCTCCAGCCTCTGAGCTGTCAGCATAGAGCCTGATGTGGGGCTCGAACTCATAAACCATGAGATCATGGCCTGAGCAGAAGTTAGAAGCTTAACCGGCTGAGCCACCCAAGCGCCCCAGGTTGTTTGCTTTTTCTGGTGTTGAGTTGTGTGAGATCTTTATATATTTTGGTTATTAACCTCTTATCAGATGTATCATTTGCAAATATCTTCTCCCATTCAAGTAAGTTGTCTTTTTGTTTTGTTCATTTTCCTTTGCTGTGAAAAAGCTTTCTACCTCGAAGTAGTCCCAATAGTTAATGTTTTGCTTTAGTTTCCCTTGCCATAAGAGATGTATCTAGAAAAATGGTGCAATGGCTGATGTCAGAAAAATTGTTCCTGTATTCTCTCCTAGGAATTTTATCATTTCAGTCTCACTTTTAAGTTTTTAACCCATTCTGAGTTTATTTTTATCTGTGGACTAAAAAAGCCCAGCATCATTCTTCTACATCTAGCTGTCCAGTTTTCCCAACACTATTCATTGAAAAGACAATCTTTATTATATATTCTTGTCATTGTCATTGATTAATTGATTATGTGTGGGTTACTTCTGTATATTCTGTGTCTCTATCTTGTTACAGTGACCTCTATGTCTATTTTGTGCCACTACCACCCGTTTTGATCACTACAGCTTGGCACTGTACCTGAAACCCGGAATGGTGATACCTCCAGCTTTGTTCTTCTTTCTCAGAATTGCTTTGGCTATTTGGGATCTTCTGTGGTTCCCTACAAACCTTAGTGTTATTCGTTCCACTTTTGAAAGTCCACTCTTGGTATTTTGATAGGGGTTGCATTGGATCTGTAGATTGCTCTTAAATTTCTTTTTCTGTGACTTTTTCAGGAGTGTACAGAAATGCTACTGGTTTCTGGGTATTAAATTTGCCTCCTGCCACTTTACTGAATTTATTACCTCTAGTAGGTTTTTGGTAGAATTCTTTAGGATTTTCTATGTGTAGTATCATGTTGTCTAAAAATAGTGACAGTTTAACTTCTTTTTTGCCAATATAGATGAATGAATAAGAAACATGTGGTATATACACATACAATGAAATATCAGACAGCCATAGAAAAGGAGGAGATTGTGCCATCTGAGAAAACACAGATGGACCTAGAGGTTATTATACTAAGGGAAATAAGACTGAGAAAGACAAATACCATTTGATGCTACTCACTAATGAAATAGATAAAAAGTGAACAAGAAGCAGAATCAGAACTCTAAACACAGACAACTAACTGATGGTTGCAAGAGGGGAGTGGGAGATTGGGCAAAAGGAGTGAAGGGGAGAGGGAAACAAAGGCCTTCTTTATGGAATAAGTCATGGAAATAAAAAGTACAGTCTGAGGAATATAGTCAGTATTGTTGTAATAGTGATATAACGGGACAGATACGGCTATACTTGTGGTGAACATAGTATACACTTGTCACATCACTAAATTGTACACCTGACACTACTAACATTGTGTGTCAACTATACATGAATGTCCAAATAAATGAATAACTGACCCACCCACTTCTCCGATTCTATACCTAGAGACAAGTATTCTTAAAACTATAGGGTAGTATTTTAACAAAACAGAAGTATACTAGGTATATAGCTTGCATTTCTCACCATCAACATATTTCCATGTCATCAGACATAGATTTACAGCATTTTATTCTTTTTAAAGTTAATTTATTTACACTGAGAGAGAGAGTGTGCATGCATATGTGCAAGCTGGGGAGGGGCACAGAGAGAGAGAGAATCCCAAGCAGGTTCCACACTGCCAGCACAGAGCCTCATGCAGGGCTCGAACCCTTGACCTGTGAGATCATGACCCGAGGACAAATCTAGAGTCAGACACTTAACCAACGAAGCCATCCAGGTGCTCCTATTTACTGCATTTTAATAAAAGCTACAGATTATTTCATTATATTGAGGCACCATGATTTATTTAACCAGTCTATTTTTTTCTATTACCAACAAACCACAATATATCTTGAACATGTATCTTATGAACTTGAGTAATCTCTAAGAGTAATTTTCTAAGAAATTAGGCAGTTGGGTCATAGGATGCCTATGACTGGAATTTTAATAGATAGAGGCCAATTTCACTCCAAGAAGTTATTTCACTTTACACTTCTACCTTCAGTGAAAGACAGTGAAGATTGCCCTATGGTCTTTCCAATGCTTAAGGTTGCCAAGCATACATTTTGCCAGTCTAAAACACAAAATACAATTTTTATATGTATTTAAGTATTAATACACTTATGTAATTGTTTCATTTTGTTTAGCGGCTATTGATACTTGTTTCAGGAATATCCAATTCATATCATTTGTCTATTTTCCCAGTGAATTGTGGTTCCTATTCTTACGGCTACCATCTGCATGTATATGTTCCCTACTTGCTGACAAAAAGGCTTTAGCATTGTCTTCTGCCATAATGGTATTTTATACTTTTATGTCATCTGCTTTTCTCCTTCACTCCTTCTTGACTGCCATTATTTCTCCAAGTTCAAATGTCACTTCTCTCCTACATTGAATTCCTATATTTAGATGTCATTCTGGACTCTATTCTGTTCCGGTGATTTCCTTTATTTCTAAGCCGGTACCAGAATGTTTTAATTACTTAGGCTTCATTATAATATGTACTGAGATTATTAAGTTGGAGAAGTTCTTCATTTTCTAAAATGTTTTGACTACAGTGACACACTTATTCTCACAAATGAACATTATTTCAGCTTGAGTCATTTAACTTTTTCCTCTAAATTGTATGCCATAATCATTAGTAATAGTATTTAATTAGTGTAAAATGCTTTGCTCTCTGGAATGTAAAATGAAAGATCAATATATTGGTGTTAAGCTGCAACATTATTAGAATTATTCCAGTTTACATTTAAATTTAGATGAAAGAATCTGGCTCCTAATTAAGAAAAACCAACAATAAAATAAAACAGAAGGAAGCTGTGTTCAAATCTTTAAAGTTTTCAACTAGAATGTGTAAGTACCCCAAGTAGAGAAGAAAATAAAGTTATTAAAGTCATTAGGAAATGCATTAAATAACTCCACTGTATAGAAAAGAAGAAAGGGTAGTAAAGTCATTAAAAATTCATTAAATTCCAAATGAATTAGAAAAAGCAATGAAGTTACTTGGAACTGCTATAGGAATTCTCTTTTAAAACAACCAATTCAATTTACCCAATAGGTTCACTTGAAGATTAAGTTAAAATATGATTATGAGAAATTTATAGTTAAATAGAATTACATCAATTCTTTTTTTCTCCCCAGTACACTTTCATATGTTTCTTTTTAATATTCCTTATACACTCTTATCTTCTCTAAAAAAAATAAAGAATAATAGAGGAAATGATGGGTCAATGAAATTTTATATTCACTATAATTAGATTTCCCCTCTGAAAAATCTTCCATCTTCTTAAATCACTATGAATTAAACTACAGTATTTCCTTTATTGCAAAGTTCCATGCCAAGGATGTTCATCTTTTCTTGAGAAACCTCAGGGCCATTCGAACACACTCGTGCCTAGCCATCTTTGCCAAACATTTGAAAACCTGAATTATCAGAGGATCTACATAATATAAGTCTTTGACTTGAGGTAACAGAAAATCGGGTCAATTCTTCCTTGCCCTAACGCTCTACTGTAGAGACTGTACTACTAAAATTCTGCTTTTATCCCCACAGCAAGTAATGGAAACTCAAACCTGGTTCTCCTCTCTCTATGCCCAGGATATTTACCATGTTTACTGTCTACATGTGTTTATTTCTTCTTTCTTTACTTACCAGGTATGGCTCCTTGGACAAATCACATTATCTCTGCAGTACTCAATATTATCTGTAAAATAAGGAGCTGGGTTAGACAAGCTTTCATATTCCCTTTAATCCCAACATTCTGTCACTGTATTTAACATGGCAACTCAATTTCCGTAGTATCCTTTAATTTGGATAATGACCAGTCATAAGCAAAGGGGTGTGCTGGAGAGCCTACAATTTAAATTTTTTCATTTACTATGTCTATTAGAATATAGTCTTCAGAGATAATACACACTTCTCAGATTACTCCACTATCATTTTTTAATTTTTTTTCTTTCATAGTTTATTGTCAAGTTGGTTTCCAGTTAACACCCACTATTATTTCTTTAAAGAGAAAAGTTACAGGAATTCTAAGATACCATATCTTTTTAAAAATTTTTTAAAATGTTTGTTTATTTTTGAGACAGAGAGCGAGCAAGCAAGCATGAGTAGCAAAGGGCAGAGAAAGATGGAGACACAGAATCTGAAGCACCCTCCAGGCTCTGAGCTGTCAGCACAGAGCGCGATGGGGGCTTGAACTCATGACCAAAGAGGAAATCAAGAGTTGGATTATTAACTGATTAAGCCACGCAGGCACCCTGATACCATCATATTTTCATAATTCCATCTAAAAGTACATTTTGGGGCACCTGGGTGGCTCAGCTGGCTAAGCATCCAACTCTTGATTTCAGCTTAGGTCATGATCTTGTGATTTGTGACACTGAGCCCTGCATCAGGCTCCAGGCTCTGCGTTGCCATCACAGAGCCTGCTGCTTGGGATTCTTTCTTTCTTTCTCTTTCTCCCTCCCCTCCCGCTCTGAGAGATATATGAATAAATATTTAAAATAATAAATTTCTGGGGTGCCTGGGTGGCTCAGTCAGTTACACTCTAGACTCTTAGTTTTGGCTCAAGTTACAACCTCACAGTTCATGAGCTCGAGTCCCACATCAGGCTCCATGCTGATGATGTGGAGACTGCTCGGGATTCTCTTTCTCCCCCTCTCCCTTTGCTTCTCCCCTGCTCTCTGTCTCTCAAAATAAACAAACTTAAAATAATAATAAGTAAATTTCTCATCAGATTACAACAAATTAAGATTCTTTGGGATAAAGATTCTCTACCCTGATTTCAAGTTTGTTCTCTTTAAACAGGACTTCTTTTTTGTTCCCATTCTATTTATGTTCTTATTTGTAATATTGTTGACTTGCTTTTGTAAACAGCATCACCTTGAACTTTGTCCTCAGAATGCAAGCCCAGAAGTTCCCATTTCCTCTAAACCAGATTTTGTTTCTAGTTTTAGTTTTCAGACAACATTACAAATCCTAAATAATTAAACATATATTTAAAGTTCACATGCGATAAAAGTAATCAGTTTTATAGTCATTTTATGACTGTTAAAATGACAAAAATTAAAAATCAAACAAGAACCCAGTTAACATGACATATGGAGAGAGAAGACATGTTTCCAGCTAGTGGAAGTATACACATCAGTACGATCTTTTGAGGGGATGTTGTTAACCATATATCCAAAGCCTGAAGAGTTTAACCAAGAAATTTCACTTTTATGAGTGTGCCGTGAGGAAATAATTAAAAGGAAAAGGATAGGAATCCCACTTACAGAAATAAAAATCTGGAAACTTAAATGTATGTAAATCGTGGCTTGGTGAAAGCAACAGAGATACAACCATGCAATTTAATACCATACAGACATTAAAATTATGATGTAAAGCAACATAAAGATCATGGGGAAATGTTCATTCTAAAAGGTAGAAAATGGCTATAAAATAATGTGTATATTAGGGTCCTATTTCTTATAAAAATACATATGGAGGTGTTGGGGCTGCTCAGTGGACTAAGGCTGCAACTCTTTTTTATTTTTAATATTAAAAAAAATTTTTTTAATGTTTTATTTATTTCTGAGAGAGAGAGATGGCGTGAGCAGGGGAGGGTCAGAGAGAGAGGGAGTCACAGAATTGGAAACAGGCTCCAGGCTCTGAGCTGTCAGCACAGAGCCCGACACGGGGCTTGAACCCACGAACTGTGAGATCATGACCTGAGCCGAAGTCGAACGCTTAACCGACTAAGCCACTCAGGCCCCCCTTTTAATGTTTATTTTTGAGAGAGAGAGACAGAGCATGCGCAGAGTTGAGGCAGAGAGAGAGGGAGACACAGAATCTGAAGCAGGCTTCAGGCTCTCTGCTGACAGCACAGAGCCTGATGCGGGGCTTGAACCCAAGAACCGTGAGATCATCATGACCTGAGATGTCACACACTCAACCAACTGAACCACCCAGGTGCCCCAAGGTTTGGATCTCAGCTCAGGTCTTGATCCTGAGGTTTTGAATTCAAGCCCCACATTGAGCTCCACACTGGATGTGAAGTCTATCTTTTTTTTTTTTTTTTTAAATACTTACATATAAACATTTACACATATGTCAGAAAGTGATTGAGAGGATACCTGCCAGAATGTGAATACTGGTTACCTATTGGTCAAAGAAATGCAGGTGGATCTTTTGGTACTTTTAAAGATAATTGCATTGATCACATACTTATCATAATAATTGTTTAGGAGCAGTAAACTATACTTATAAAAATCAATGTCTAGATTATGCCTAGGCATATAAGAGACCTTTAAGGAATTAGTCATTTGAATGATTCTGTATGTATTTCGTTTATACTGAATCTAATTTTGATCTACTGCACAATCAACTGCTCATTTTTCTTTGTATTGAAGAAAATTAAAATTAGTGGTAATGGGCAACAAAGAAAATAAAAATATACCATCTACCCCTTCACAACCCTCTCATTCTCTATCTCAGGACACCTGGTCTTTAATTTCTACGCTTTATATTTACTTCCTCTTTTTTAAAAGAAATTATAACAATTGTGCTTGTTTGCCTTTTGGTTTTGATGGGGGCATCCAAGCTCTGTAAATTCAAGAGTTTTTATCTTTTTGCTTCTTTTAGCCCAGATCTCATTAAGGAGTTCAATGGGACTAGCTAAAAGGACACAACTACTCAAGCTTTATAATATCTTAAAATCCAGAGTCCTTAGATTGGTTTGGTTTGTTCCCGTGACCCACGGGTTGGCAGAATATTCCCCAAATTTCACCACCTGGAGCTTATACAACCTAACGCACAAAAGAAAGTATAGTCTATCAACATCCAGTAGATTTGTGAAAAACAAGACCATCCATCTTGTTGATTTAGGGAAAGTTAATCTTCTTTACATGTACTGCCCATTATTTAATTTTATGCCTTTAAAAGATTGCATCTGATAAATCAACCATAATCAAAACTTCGAACTCCAAATATAATTAACCAAATGGCACCCTAGTGCCATTCAGGTGAAAGTTAATGGGCAGAAAGTTCACGCCAAAGGCCAGGATTTACAACCTGAACAAAGTGGAAGTGCATGAGGAAGCATTAGTTTGGGTGCTATCAAGAGAGAAATCGTTCAATTCAGAAGCAAATGTATATAATCTTTATTGTTCAAAGTGTATCTTTATATCACCTATAAAGACAGGCTTCCAAAGCAACTAGTGGCATAAGCAACATGTTTTGTTTTGATTTTTTTTAGCAATTCTATGGAAATCATTCTCATCTAAGCAGTGATTTGGTTTTAGAGCTCTTTGGAAAGGACTTTATTGGTCAAGCTCCACAATAAAAGTATTGCGTACAGTAAAAATATTCTATTTCTTTTAAAATAATTGCAAGCTTAGCGTTCTCCATCATTTGGTCTAGTCTTCCCCCAGTGAGTCTGAAATAAAAGTTCATCATCTTCTTAAAAGATAAAAGCAAGCACAACTATACATCCAAGACCAAGAAACTGAAACAAAAGAAGTCCTCCTCCTCCTTCTTTGAAGCTGCTCTCATCCCATAGGGTCCATGAATGAGTAAGCCTTTCCTATGCCAAGTCTTCAAAGCAAAAACCTAAGTGGAAAACTACTCAGTTATCTGGCAAATTCTGTCAGTGAGGCAAGCCAACTTGAGGCTTTTAGTACCTATTTTTACTCACGATTTTTCTAAGAGATTCAAGATTTAAAATTCAGTCTTCAGGATAAAAAAGTTTTGTTTTAAATTTTAAGTGGGCAAAAGTAACCCAGAAATCAAAAGCCAACTCCTATTCTCAAGTACAGTTTGAAAGATGATAGAGGTAATCCTGAGTACCTTAATAATGGAATATTTACTTTTAGTCCTAGTCTATGCACAAGAGTGCTAACTGCAAAGGATTCCTGAAACGTCTATCCCCAACTGGTTTATAACTGCCAATAGGACCTGGTTTGTGTGTTGAATGCAACAAGCACGGAAGTTTCTGGCAGAAACCCTTATCAAGCTTAAACATAGGAGTGGAACCATTCAGACTCAAGTCTGTAAGCTTCAAGGTTAGAAGCTAACATTCAATGAACTGCTTGATCACTGCAGCTGAATCACTGTGGAAACCCAAAAAAGTCCCAGTCTGTGGGATAAACACGAGAGAATGCCTCTATGAAATATGACTTTGTAAAGATCTACCAATAAAGGTTCATACACTGACAGTGTGGCTTCCCTCCAGGCCTAGTAATTAGTGCTACATTCCATCAATATACATGCACTTTAGTGGGTTGTTTGTCATGAAGGAAATTCTGAGGAGGACTAGAGGAAGGACTGAACCGAGGCAGTATTTTGTCTTAAAAGACAAATAACAGGCATTTGGTTGAATAATTCAAAGAATTTTTTCCTCCCAAAATGCTAATGGCAAAACTCTCAACTAAAATGAAGGTTATCCTCCCTGAGATACATGTAAGTATTAAACTACTAAGCAGGTGTTAGAGATATATTAAAGATTTCATTACTAGGAATACCAAAAACATCTACTGCTTTGAGAGAGTCCCAACTTTTAATCAGGTGACAAGACTCTAATGGATACAACATCCCTCTCCCTTTATGCCTGGTTTCTATACTCTAGAACAGTTTTCCATCAATGCCCAACCATATTTATGCTTATAATTAATGTCATTTCTTTAAGACATCCAATTCTGCACATTGGTGGACAAGAGGTCTAACTGTGCACCCAGAGGGTTTCAGCCAGTACTCTTGATGACTGGATTTCAATCCTTTTATAGATGGGTGCCTCTCTGGTGTTTCAGAGGCGCTTCTCCTCCCCACCGCCTTACACCCAGCTTTGTGGAAGCTTTCTCAAAATGATAGCATCCACCCCGCCTCTCCTTGTCTGTTTTCCTAAATTAGAGGTCTAGCATGTATCAGTCCTGTGCCACCAGCATGTGACCGGCATGAAACTGATCTCCTGGCCCCTTTGTGGTTTTTCTTCTTTTGTTTTACTGAGAGAGCGAGCGAGAGAGAGAACATGCATGGTGGAGGTGGGGGGATGGGGTAGAGGGAGAGGTCTCAAGCAGGCTCCATGCCTAATGTGGGGCTCGATCCCACTACATTGAGATCATGACCCCACAAGGAATCAAGAGCCTGACACTCAACCACGTGTGACTGAGGCACCAAGGGGCCTCTCTCCTGGGCCCTTTACAACCTCTCCCTGCAGGTCAGGCTCTCAATCAAAGACTACTGCCACGTTTGGGGCATGTTTCCCAGGAAGATGATAGTGAGTTCTTTATTCTTGCCATGGTCTGAGTTTAAGATTAAACTCTCTTCTGAGCCCCTGGGGTATCTGTCTCCTGATTTCCACTCAGGTCATGATCTCACGGCTCATGAATTTGGGTCCCTTGTTGGGCTCTGCGCTGCCAGTGCTGAGCCTGCTTGGGATTCTCAATCTCTCTCTCTCTCTGCCTCTTCCCTACGCATGCACTCTCTTTTCTCTCCCTCTCAAAATAAACATTAGAAACGTTTAGACTCTCTTTGCACAGTATTTAATGATAACCAGGGATATTCGAGGTGGCTGGTGTCCCATCTTTGCTCTTCCCAGTTCCCCAGGTGCCTTCATACCGGCAGCAGCAGCAGCTATGACTTTGGGGGCTCATCTCCTGATCCAAGAGGTGTCAATCTGCCAACCGATTGCCCTAGTTATGAGGACTCTGGGAGATGTCCTACATTTGTTCCAAGAGCTGCTCAGCAAGATAGCACCCAAATTACTTTCTAGAGCCTTCCCCCCCTCCCCCCAGTGTTGGTTTATTGTTGAGAGAGAGAGAGACAGAGTTTGATTGGGGAAGTGAGAGAGGGAGACACAGAATCCAAAGCAGGCTCCAGGCTCTGAGCTGTCCGCACAGAGCCGAGGCAGGGCTTGAACTCACAAACCCTGAGATCATGACCTGAGCCAAAGTCAGACCCTTAACCAACTGAGCCACCCAGGCGCCCCACTGGAGACTTTTCTTGATAGTGTACCTTTGTTAGCTGCCTCCCCTTTCTAGACATTCCTAATTACTTTCCTCCAATCCTCATCAGCTCTGCTGGGGGAAGCTGACCTGAGACAGCTCATATCCCCGAGTGGAGAGGAACAAAGCTAATGGGTGACCAACCCTTCTGGAGACCCTGAGGTGTTCTCATAAAACAAAGTGACTCCAGGTGGGATGTGTGTGAGTTATAGTATATGCACCATCTCTACCTATACCGTACTTCCAATTCTTAAGGGCCCTCAGACATATAAATCAGTTACACAAGGATGCTGGAGGTCAACAATAGAACCATTCATCAACCATATCCACGGCACGTGGCACCAGGTACTGCGTGACAATGCCAACTTTGCAATAATAGTGCAAAACTTACCGTTCATAGCAATAAACCGTGAGGCACCTTACAAGTTCAGGTACTGGGGTTGTTGCCTTTTTTGGTTTTCTTCTCATTTGCCAAAAGCCAGGATTAATTTACAAACTGAAAATCCCAAACCTCAACATGGTTGTGAATTTTAAATTTGGAATAAGCACTTCTGCAACTCTGGCTTTTCATTTGGGCCTCCCAAGAACCGCCTTCTGGCCCAAGCCGAGTGAAGAAATGGTAATGACGTTGAGGAGCGTGGCTGTGAGACGGGTGTTACAATTTTCTAATACATGAAGTATTTAAAGACTGATGAGACAGTACATTATATCTGCATGGTAATTTAGTTCAGAAGTTCACAATTATTTTATTTTCAATATTAATTGCTTTTGTCTCTCAATAAATGACTCTGTAGGAAGTGGAATTCAATTTCATTCATTTTCAATAATCGAGATTGCTTTGAACTAGCTCAATAACTCTCCGCTCCTCTTGGGCCCCGATGTATTGCTGCCGGTGGCACATAAATAATCTCCGTTTTCTTTTCGGATTTTTAAGCAGAGCTGCCCTTTGGCAAAAGAGCTCAGAAGACACAGTCTGCTCCGCGTGCTGCCAGGCCAGGTGTTGTCGCAGCCTCTGCAGCATCCAGGGTCCCTGCCACTTCTCAGGCATCTCTTGCTGTCAGCACCCCTGCCCTCTTCCCCTCCACCCTGCCCCAGGGGCAAGGGACTCGCTCAACACAGCAGACAAGTCTAGCTTCTTTGTCTTTGCTGAGCAAGTACCCTCTGCCTGAAGGAGCCTTCTCTGCCTGAGTATCCAAATACACCAGGAAGTGAGCTCCCCGTTCACACGGCAGGCCACCAGATCCACAGAGCCTCTGGCCATGGCCCCAGGTAGCAGGGAGCAGGCGGCTCCCCGCTGGACTCCTCTGTATCACCTTCCAGGCTCCTTCATCTCCTCACACTGATTTAAAGGTATTCACATGCATCTCCCCTCCACTAAACCATCAGCTTCTCAAGGTGACAAATGACAAGCCATCCATCTACAGATTTCGTGTAGGGCTTAGCTGTGGTCCTGGTCACACAAGTCTGAATGAATAAACAAACTAGTGGGGGAATTAATGACTATCTGGGGCAAGAGGTGGGCTGTATTTTAGCCACAGGAAATCACATTAGTTCCTCCAACACAAGTTTGACCCACGTGCCTCAGAGCCTTTCCCTCTCCAGAGACTTCCGCTCTGATCACGTTGTACCGGCGCTGTGCGCATGTGGAACCCATCCAGCCCCCACTAAACAGAGAACTCCTCAAGGGCAAGGACGATGGCACACGAAGCCCCGAGTATGAGCTCCAGTTTGTTGCTGTGCAATGGACAGGATCATGGTACCCTAACGTTTCGTTGGTTTTTCTTTCCAACATTTACATTTCAAAAGATGGTTACAGGCAGGGCGCCTCATGGACCACTGTGTTAGAGAACCCACTGTAAGGTCAGTGAGGGAGAGACATGGGGGCCTTACCCCCAATCCCCAACCTTGCCGCAGTGCCCTGAGGGAGGTCCTCTGCAGAAACTTTGAAAGTTTTTTTATCTACCATCCAAAGCAGAGTGATTCCAAACGCCCTAACCTCTCAGCACTCCATCAACATTTAGAGGGCACATGGGCCCTATTTGTGGGTATAGGATTTCCTTTCATCTGCCTGCAAATCCTTTTCAAGAATGTTGTCGCTGCTTTCCTCCAGGGATCGCAGGTGCTTAGAGGAAAGGGCATCTGACTTTTCTTAACTGGGCTCTGAACTGGGAGGCCAGCACAGTCTCTGCAGCTGGTCTCAGACTCTCGCCAAAGAGTCAGTTCGGCTCAGGAAGTGCCTACAGTGGACCTGCTCTGCAGGGGAAAGTACACTTGGATGGAGGATGAGGCAGATACAAATACCCAAGGGTAAGAGTAAACAGACAGGGGCCACCTCCTTACCCCTAGAATGATTGCCATCTTTCGGGAGGGCATGGCAGGTTTAAGCGATTACATTTGACACAAGGCAGAAAGGAGTTGCAGCAGCCTGGAAGAACAAGGTGGCTGGTGTAAAGTTTTAATTTACAGTTTTAATTTCATGACTTATATGTTCAAAGAGTTTTCAGAAGTAGCTTTCCCTATAATCAACGGAAAGTGCAGGAACCGGGCCCAAAAGTGTGTCACTTGACGCTCACCCTAAGTTCTTGTGTGTGTGTGTGTGTGTGTGTGTGTGTGTGTGTGTGTATTTCTGTGGATGAGGGTGGGGGTGGGGTGGGAGGTTTGTCATGTTTGCCTGGCGTGTGTGTCACCACTAAACCTGTCATCAGCAACATCCCCAAGTGGCCCACGGGTGCTGCTCTTGACTAGGTAACATGTGCCTTTATTTACTTCAAAACTATCACATCCGCCCCCCAGCCTACTTCGGTTCCTTTTGCCTTTCCTTATTATGGACACTTTCCAATTTTAAGTACTTTTCATGCTCTGCTCTGAACTCACAGCCCAATTAAATAGAAGGGCCTCCAAACTATAAACAAGCTAATACAGATTGAGTCAGGCAACCTAGAGACAGAGTAATCTCATCGCTTTGACCCAGTCTGCATCTCCAAGGCCTACAGTTTGTCTTTAAAAAAAGGGAAAAAAAAAAAGACTTTCAGGAGCCCCTGGGGGGCCCAGACAGCTAAGGGTCCGACTCTTGGTTTCAGCTCAGGTCATGATCTCACAGTTTATGAGTTCGAGCCCCGCATCAGGCTCCGTGCTGTCAGGGGGGAGCCTGCTTGGGATTCTTTGTCTGCTCCTCTCTCTCTGTCCCTCCCACTCTCTCTCAGTCTCTCTCTCTCAAAAAACAAACAAACATTTTTAAACAATGACTTTCATATCATAATTGTGACCCCATCCTCACTACTCCTGGCTTCTCTCTGTGGTGTCCAAGAAGCCACCAGCTTACACATTTTTTCCAGATGGAGAGCATGAAAACACCTCTGAGGAAAGGATGCTTTAGGAGCAAGGTGAGGGAGAACATAACTGTTACCGTGCTATCATTTTTTACTATTTCTCCCTGAAGGTACTTTCTGTTCATCTTCAGGAAAATACTTGTAATTATAATGTAATCAACTCCCCTACCTTTGCACTGTACCGTCATCCATCTGAAAGAGAGAAGACACTCCTTACCCCACACTAGGTCTATAAGGCCCTTTTGTAGGGTTGCTGCAAGACAGGGCAGAATATTCAGTAAAATTTGAATTCCAATAACAACCACAGTGAAGTATCACCCTAGACCTGTCAGAATGGCTAACCTCAACAAGGCAAAAGATCACAAGTGGTGCCAAGCACGTGGAGAAAAAGGACTCCTCGTGCACTGTCGGTGAGAATGCAAACTGGTTCGACCACTGAGGAAACATGTACACAGGTTCCTCAAAAAATTAAACAAAGAAATGCTCTACGATCCAGCAATTGGGTATATAATCCAGTACTACTGGATATGCACCCAAAGAAAAGCAAAAACACTAATTTGAAAAGATAAACACACCCCTATGTTTACGGCAGCATCATTTCCAATAGCCAAGACACGGAAGCAACCCAAGTGGCCATCAACAGTTTAACGGATAAAGATGTGGTGTGTACATATAATGGAATGGGATTTGGCCATTAAAAACAAAAAAAAAAAAGAGAGAGAGAGAGAGATCTTGACATTTGTAACAATGTGATGGGAACTCAAAGGTATTATGGCTAAGCAAAGTAAGACAGAGAAAAAGATATGATTTCACTTTTATATGGAACTTAAAGGAAAAAAAAAAGAAAATAAGAAAAACAAAAAACCAGTCTCCTAAATACAGAGAACAAACTGGTGGCTGCTAGAAGGCAAATGGGTGGGGGCACGAAATAGATAAAAGGGATTAAGACGTAAAAACTTCCAGTTACAAAATAAGTAAGTCACAGAGATGAAAAGTACAGCACAGGGAACAGAGTAAGATGGGAGTAACATTGTTTGGTGACACATGGTAACTACATTACTTGTCATGAGCACTGAGTAATGTGCTAATAATATTAATATTGTTGAATCATTCTGTAGTACACCTGAAGCTCATATAACACTATGTTAATTATACTTCAATAAAAAAGGAACGCTATCATAAAATTAAAAAGAAACATATTTGAATCCCAGATAAGTAACATATAACTGAGTATAATATATAAGTACATCTTCTACCAAACTATTTATTTGAAATTCTACTTTACCTTGGTGCCTATATTTTTATTTGCTATATCTGGCAACTGTACGTCTTTGCATCTCAAAATTGAGTTTCAGTGGGCCTACCAGAGAATTCGGGAGGAAATTTAGTATACTGGTCAAGAGTAAAGCTTCTAGAATGAGACAAAATAGTCTGCATCCTGTGTCACATATTGTGATAATAACGAAGACCTTTACAAACGGTCTGAGGCGTGTCTCCCCGGTATTTAAACTACAATTCCACTTCCTCTATCCAGTGCGATCTACATGTGGCCAGTTAGCTTTGGCCAATGAAATGAGAGTGGAAGCCCCTCCCCTTTTCCCTTCCCAAGGGATCACAGAGACATATACTGAAGTAGAATCTCCATCAGCTTGGGTCGCGGAATATTTACAACAGGAAGGATATCTTACAATGGGCATGTAGCATGAGTGACAAATATATTTTGCGGGGGCTGAATTAGCACGATGTGTATGATAATATAGCTTTTTGTGGGAAAGGGCATTGATTTCAAGTCATAAGACCTACACTTACATCTTGAGAACATTTTACTTATTGGCTTTGTGATGTCTGGCCAATTGCTCCACAGCTCCAAGCATCAGTAGAAGAGTGGCATTCTCTTCCAACCTAAGACTCACCATAGTGAGCATTTACTGCATATTTGCTGCATGCAAATGCTGTGAGGAGTGTAACCATCAGTAAATACGTTCACTTCCTCAATAACAAAAACAAAACAAAATCAGAATAAGGAGCCATCACACCCTTCTGGGACTAACCACACACCAGACAGTGTTCTATGTACTTTACAAATAGGAATTCATGTGATTCTCACAGCCACCCTTTGGTGTAAGTGCTGCTACTGTCTTCATCTTACCCATGAGGAGACGGTCACGGGGAAATTAAATGGCTTATGCCGGTAAATTGAAAAGTTTGGTAAAGGAATCAGAGCTATTGAAAGGAACAGAAGATGTGGAGAAAAGGTACATCCTCCAAAATGTCAATCAGCACATGGCTTCATTTCATTGATAAAAGTTTTCAATCTGGGGGGGATTGGAAGGAGACAGTTTATTCAACAGTAGGCTGACTGATCTACCAAGGCTTCTTACTTTCCTTGTGGACTCTTTTAGCCATCACCTCCTTTTCTGATGTTAAATCCACATTTCTGACATCCCCTTGGGCATTTTCCGATGGTCAGCCGATAGATGCCTCAAAGTTATGCCCACAAACAATGCATTTTGTCTGCAGTTTCTGCTTCTAATAACTCCTCCATTTCTATGAATTTCAGAATCATCATCTAGTTATGCAAATTTGAGTCTTTCTGTCTGCCACTTCCGACTGACCTAGACTGTGCTTTTCTATCTCTTTCCACAGTGTTGATCCCACCTTTCTACAGCCTCTTTCGGTGTATGGCTTTAGGCTCTCCCTCTTATTTCTACTGCTCCCATCCTAGCATCGTATCTTCTCATCCTGCCTCTATTTCGATCCTGTCCTAAAATACTGAACTTACAGTTGTCTGGTTTTTATTCCTAAAGCATAGTTCTAACCTTGTCTCCTAACTCCAAAGTGTGTGGTGGCTCGTCATGCTTGACTAAGGCCATACAAATTCTCCAGCATGGCGGTCAGTGCTGCTGGTGGCTGTGGAGACACTTAATTCTCCATGTCACATCTCTAAAGAAGGACTCTCATTCCCAGTCCCTCTTTAAGGAAAAAAAAAAAAAAAACACATTCTTTTCTGACAAGCCTGGTAAGACTGGGATAAATGTTGTCTATAAGTCATAAAGTTGGGCTTGGCTGATTTCTTTGGAAGCAGTCTGTTATGATACATCCCAAATTTCCTTTCATCCACTAACTCCACCCTTGAGTCTAGAGGGTTGAAGTTGCCTACATGCTCTGTTGGGACCAAATGGGCAGAAGTTACAATGTCTGACTTAGCTCTTGTTCCAAACTATGTCCCTCCATGCCAGCTTTATTGGCGATCCTGCTGGTATCTAATCTTATCTGCCTGATTTATATCAAAATGTTAAGAAGCCATAGGTGAAGGAATATGGATGATGCCCCCAAAACTCCATTAAAATCCCTTTGCAACTTGGCATCAATAGATCTCATGAGTCTCTTACCCAAGTCTTTTGAAACATCATCCTGAAGGTTCTTACCCAGTTAGTTATTGGTTGTCCTCCAAGTGCATCAAGCCCTCCCATGCCCTTACATCATCGCGCATTCTAACCCTTCACATATAATCCATTTCACACCATCTGGAGGGAGGGCTGGAACACTGTATGTTTCAGAGCCCTTCTGATGTTACCTCCTTCAAGCATGAAAGTAGTTCCTCCTCTTCATAAATTCTTATTCAATCCTGTTCCCTTCTACTCTCTCCCTCTCTTTTACACTTAGCTTTGTTCATCATAGATTCTTTTATGGTTTATACACTTGCCTCATCTTTTCAGAGCTGTAACTTACTCAGGGTATCTGTTGTCTGATAGCTCACACTAATGCATTAATTTTAATATACTTAAAAATATTGACTGAATTTACTGTGTGCTTATTTTAAAATAGGTAAGTAATTAGGGGCGCTTGGGTGGCTCAGTCAGTTAAGCGTCCAACTTCAGCTCAGGTCATGATCTCATGGTTCGTGGGTTTGAGCCCCACATTGGGCTCTGTGCTGGCAGCTCAGAGCCTGGGGCCTACTTCGGATTCTGTGTCTCCCTCTCTCTCTGCCCCTCCCCTGCTAGCTGTCTCTCTCTCAAAATAAATAAACATTGACAAAATTTAAAAATAAAATAAGAATAAAATAAATAGGCAAGTAATCGAACTAAGCTCTCTAACAATGAAACTTTTCCTTTACTAGTTCAAGGATTTCTATGACTTTATTTTTGCAAATACAATTATCTTCCTCCTGCTTGTCATATTTCTTCCTTTTGCTTCTCATATGTCTATGCACTTAAAATTTGAAGAAACGGGACTTCACTTTGGTTTTTAGACATGAAGCATCTTTAGACAGTTCTCTGAAAGTATTTGGAAGCTTTTTTTCTTTATTTCTTGTAACCCTTAGTCTTACTACTGCACACACTCCTTTCTCTCCCACGTTTATCAACAGAATATTCACAATTACACCTTTCCATTCCTCCTCCATGGATGTGCTTTATCTGTTTCTTAATATCCCTGACAAATAGTTTAAATTCTGCTCTATCTCAACACCTGCTTTTCCTCTGCAAGGATTAAACATTTTCACATAAAATTCTACTCCTTCCTTTTCTGTGGTCCCACACAGAAAGCTCTGCTCTGCTTTTGTTTAACATGGCATATCCAAGATACACATTTATCTCCACCAGCTCCTCAAAGGCATCAATCCATAAGGTTAAAGGCAATGGGAGCGGGGATAATACCAGGTGAAACACATAAAAAAAAAATTAGTAGCAGAAAGCCTATAGGAAACTCAGCAAACCAGAGAGAATTAAAACATTATAAACTATGGATTGAGTCAAAGAGGAGTGGATGGTAATCAAGAACCAAATCGACTTATATGCCAGGAGAAATGCAATCATAGTATATGACATCTGTGACCAATGTTTGCACAAGTGTATGCATAAAATTGAACAGTGATTAAAAGTGTGACATAACTATATTGGAAAATGGACACTCAAATATAATGTCCAAGAGTTCAATCTTTATCCTCTATAGTTGGATGCCAGAAATGATTTGCACATTTGAATAACTGAAAAACAAAGTGTGTGCAATTAAATTAGAAATATTAGGCTAGAATAAAAGAAAATTGCTGAAAGTTGAAAATGGCTGCCTCAACAGGGCAGGGATCACTCCTGGAAAATGGCAGATCATGCAACTGCCATACCTTGTAACATCTTGCACAACTACTTTCCTTCTTGAACTGAATACGTATCATTGTTTTCCTCTAAAATGACACCACTTAGCTCAAGTGTAACAGTACATAATTTGAATATTTCTAAAATTACAAGCCTTTTGACAAGTAATGCTTTGTTTAAAAAGTATTAGCCCAAGGGTCCCATTTGTGAGATTATTTCTTGTGTAAAATATTGACCATTTCATGAAGACTTTGGTCATTAGGTAACGAATGTGTCTTGTTTGTTCCAAAGAAAACTAGCCCTGTGAGAGCGAACATGCCACCAGCTAGAGCCCTTTCTGTAGCCACAGTCTGGGAATGGGGTAGGGCGGGGAAGCTTTGCAGCCTCGATTCTTTCACACCTCGACTTACCATCTAAGGGCTGTCACACAAAACTTTGATTCTAGAGACAAGCCATACTTATTTAAGCAGGGTATATACCCTTCCATCTCTTTGAAAAACCCTTCCTCACCTACCTAGAAAATTCATAAATGGCCTTAAAACTCCAGAGTAAATGTTCCCTCTTCTATGAAACTTCCCTCCCCAAATTATTAATGGTGTCCCCTTCCTGTTTGCTCGATTATTCACCACATCACATATAGCCAATTACCTCTCTGTAGGCCTTTCCCTATACTAGACCTTGAGGTATCTGAGAGAAGGAACTGCATTTTTTTTAATTCACAGTGCCAAAAAATGTATCAAATAAATAGATTCAGGAAATTAGACAGCTCCTATTAAGTATCTGAAATGTTCATAAATTTTACAGGAAATCACTCATAGCCCACCATCCGCTTATATCTGCAAGTCCAACCAATGTGAAGATGTTGAGCTAAGATAACATGCTTTCATTCTTCCCACTACACAAGAGGCACACACTACACAAAAATGCCTCCAGAGCCGAAGTGTTCCAAGTAGGCACTCCTGCATTCATGAATCTTGCAGCCTATCCCCGAAAGTCTCCTAGCTTTTTCACGACAAGCATTTACATTGGAAAAAGAAGGGTCAGAGTGACAGAAAGCAGCAAGGAAAAACTGCCAGTGTGAATTGTACATATTCCAAAGTCAAGGTTGAAATTCTCGAAACTCTACATCAATATTTGGCAGACCTCTGACAAGTCTCAATCAAGTCACATGAATGCTAGCGTCTGTGGATGACAAATTTATCTAGAATTGGCAGAAGGACATGTCTCTTGATGAGCCTCAGCCTGCCCTTCCAAACCTATTTCCTTTCTTTCTGTTTCTGGGATCTCCAGTGATTGCACAGGCCCTCCTGAAGAGTCCCAGCTTCATTCTGAGCCACTGCAACCTGGCCTGTTTGCCAAGACTTCTCCAAATCAGCAGAAAACGATGTCTGGTTGTATTTCTGCACTGAGCACAAATTATATCATCATTGAACTAAAGAGCAGCAGCCTTAATTTCTTTCTCTGCAGATTTATCTTTTTTTTTTTTTTTTTTTAAGCCCATAAAACTGCAAAAGCATTGCTGGGTGAAGCAAAACAATCGGATAAAGAGTGAAGAAATCTGAGAGCAAGTGTCTGGCCCAAGAATCCACACTAGTTCTCTGCCACCATTAAGATTAATCGACACATACAGAATGTTTCAGAAATGCAGACACCATTATAAACATTTTGTAACAACTTGAGTGAATGTGTATAAAGCAAAACTTGTACGGGGAAGCAAGCCCCTTGACATCCTACAATGCATTCCTTCAAAATGTCAACATTCTGCTTTTACTGACATGCATGACTCTGAGAAAGTTGGATGCACTTAACTAGGATATTATATATTGGAAGGCAGGGTGGAGCTCCTTGGTACAAAGCAGTCTATGAGGCATAATTCAGCTAAACCATGCAGGAAATCCAGAATGGTAGTCTGGATGGCCCAAATCACCACCTTAACTATTTTTCAATCCTGTTTCTCGCTGTGTGGACAATATTTATACAAAGTGAAGGGATGAAATGAACAATGGTCCTGTGAATCTACACAAGCAGAGTGACCTGCATAAATCAGTGCAGAAATGCCGGCAGACAGCATGGGCAGTGGGAGGAGCAGATATCGGAACCCAAAGGACCAAAGTTTGAATTCTCTGAGCCTCTCAGTTTACTCCTCTGCAGAAACAGGACAAACGCCAAGAGCCACTATACTGAGTGAGGAGAAAAGAGCACCTAGCATAGGCTTACCAACCAGTGGCAATTACTCCAGAATAAACCAGAGCTCTTCATTATATTTTGCCCCCATGCACAGATGAAACTCCATGTTCTGTGATGCCTGGTAGGCTATCTCACAAACAGTTTGGAGACTGAGGGCTTTTTTTTTTTTTTTTTTTTTAGAAACTTCTCTTCTTCTACCAGGTTCTTTTACATAAACATTTTTTTAAATGAATCCCCCTCCCCAGCCTTTCCTTATGGATTGCACCCCCAACCTAATTACATAAGTACCTGATGGGCTGGAACGCTTCCAAAAGGGCCTCTTAGGAAAAACAATGTGAAGGGTTTTTCTTCCCTTCTTTGGTAATTACATAATTACTCAGCTGACTAATATGAGTCACCGTGTGCCATTCTAATCTCCCAGGCACAAAATAGTTTTATTATTTTCCTTGGAACTACCTAATTACCCAATGGATAGCAATAACTCCCGGGATCTTTTAAGTAAGTAATCTGTAAAACTCAACGCTGAAATTCCTCCAGAAGTCTTTGAAAATGGAGGAGAACTTAAAATAATATTATTATTTGCTACATGAGACACTGAAGTTCTTGGTGAAAAGGGTGGTCCAGTGATATGCCACAAATAAATTTGGGGGACAACTTTACGTCTCTGGGTATGGGATAAGTTAATGAGGCCGATTCTCCCTGCTGGCTCTTAGAAGGTAAGTATTCCTGAGCCAGAACCACAGTGGCTGCGTGTACATCTCATCCGTTAAAGAAAATAGCAAGCCTTCCCAATTTATGTGTATTTATACGTTACACATTATCTGCTATGGTTGACCCATATATTAACTACTAGCAAAGTTTAATTACTATTTTGATAAAATCTCAATACCAAGAGAAAGGATACTGGATATATCCCAGTGGAAACCTAGCATATATTCTTTTGGAGGATGCTGCCTTCTAGAACACTAAAGTCTCCAATACATTCTAGAATTGCTCTACGACTGACTTATAGTTATTCAGTCTCTATTAACTTAGGGAATAGATTAGGAGACTGACTGTATTGATTCTTTTCTCCCTTTAAAAAAGGGATATAGAGGAAAGTCACCCTGGCTGTGAACCCATCAGTCTACCCCAGGATATTTTCCAGGGGAAGTTCCGACCCAAGAGGCACACCAGTCTTCTCTCCATGCCTTTCCTGACCTTCTGCTTCCTCTAATCTCTCATCTGGCCCCAGGAATGGTGGATTTATAGAAATATCCTTTCTGGTCTACAGTCTAAAGGGTTGGGCAGACAACATGATTTACAAAGCCAACATGTTGGCCTATGCCCTGGATATGATAGATATCTAATAAAAAGAAATGCATATTTATCCAAGCTATTGAACAGCTAAGTCTAATCGATATTAAATCTGATCATGCCATTTTCCAATGTATAATAAAATACTAAGTCATGTTCATAATTCAACTGTATTTAGAACTGTCCTTTATAGTTCCAGTTCATTAAAACACTTTAAGAAAAACACCACATTAAATTCTAGTTAGAATACTATTGAACCTGAAAAACTTCTGAGGCTTCACTAACGCAGTTGAACCTAGTAATATGCTGGTAATTTACTGAAGTAATTATTGATTCAAGTCCATGACAATGAATTTTATATTCCAAACCTTCACAGCACACTTTTTTTCTAAGTTTCATCGGTGTCAGGAAAAATAAATAAATCTGAAAAACCATTCAATCAAGTCTGACTCTTCTGGTAAGTAAACCCAAGCATACACTGTAGAAGTAGCAACACTGAAGTCATTTTGACAGTTAAACACAAACAGAGCCCCCAAACAATGAGCATATGGAAATAGTACCCTCCCCCAGAGGGAGGCAGCTCTGGCTTTGAACGTCTGGAAGGGAGCCAGCAGGCTGTCCATTAACTTAAACCTCTCGGAAAACAACAGTTACCTCATTTTCTCTCCAGGAAGGGCCTCCTGATCAATATTCCCCTGCCCCAACTTGGACCCCCAATCTTTCTCGACTTTGTTAATTTGCGAAGAGAAGAGAAGGAGCATGAAATCAGGAAACTCATGGACATACCTATAAATGCACAAAATCTCACTCTTTCCATGTTAGAAACTTGGGACGCTCCTTCTCCATCAAACAGCTGGGAAAGTTGTTTTTGCAGAGATGCACTTGACCTCAGTTTTTAGACGATTCATTTCCTAGAAACAGACCTTGCATCTTTCCTCTATGCAGACCTCTTGGTACTCCCAAACTAGACCGTACAGATTTGGGGATTTGTCTTTCAGAAGCCATTGGTTATGGTCCACTCCTCCAATTAGAACAGAAAGCTCTGGCTCTCAAGCTACAAACAGGGCATTCAGTGAAAATAATGGAGGGGCGCCTGGGTGGCTTAGTCGGTTGAGCATCCGACTTTCGCTTAAGTCATGATCTAGCGGTTCGTGGGTTCGAGCCCCGCATCGGGTTCTGTGCTGACTGCCAGCTCAGAGCCTGGGGCCTATTTCAGAGTCTGTGTCTCCCTCTCTCTCTGACCCTCCTCTGCTCACGCTGTCTCTCTCTCTCTCTCTCTCCTAGAAATAAATAAAAATATTAAAAAAAAAAGAAAGAAAGAAAATAATGGAGACCAAAAGAGATAGGATTGTATCAAGGGGTTCAAAGATTCCAGGACTGGCCTTATACAGCTGGTTGACAATTGCTTCCTGCAGATCCCACTGTTACTGGAAATAAGTTTAAAAGTAGTAGCATTAGAAAGTAGTAACATTAGAAAGACACTGAGTTCAATTCACTATTCATTTAGTCTACAAAAAGTTGAGTACCTACTATTTTCCAGACACTGTTTACAAGGAACTAAAGACACAATTCATTCACTTACCTCTGTGAGTATTCATTTCAAGCCAGGCACGTGCTGGCCACACACCATGGGTCCTAGCACAGGGAACTCCGATCTACCAGTTCATGGTTCAGATTACTATAATAGGGCCTGACAAGGAAGGACTCAAGGATTATTTGAAACTATCTGTACAAATAGCCTTCCTACCTCCAACCCTCCCTTCCATCCTTTATTCTAATATGTATTAATTTGGGTAGATTGTTGAGCACTGAGGATCCAACAGTGTGCAGACCTAGGTATGGTTCCCACTTTATACTTAAAAAACAACACAAGTTCAACTTCTCAAGTTCTGTCCAATTTGAGGATACGATTTTAATGTGAGAATTACACAAACATCCAAATTTTCTCTGTTCATTCATCCTTGGTATATTTTCTTCCCCTACCTTTATGGAGGCATGAGTAACTTTATTTAGGCTGTACAAAATGACTTTTGAAGGTGTATAAGGTAATGATTTAACATGTGCATACATTGTGGAATGATTGCCATAATCAAGTTACCCCATCACTTCTCACATAGTTAACCATTTGTGTGTATGTGTGTGTGTTGCCAACTCTCAGACTCAAGCATGAGATATAGCATCAGCTATAGTTACCATGCTGTACATTAGATACCCAGAATTTATAACTGAAGTTCCAACCCTTTGACCAACATCTTCTTTTTCCCAGCCCTTCTGGCAATCACTGCTCTGTAGGGGTTGTAAGCACTTTATTTTAATTCCACTTTAAGTGAGAACATAACTAGAATTAGTCCTTCAGTGCATCGGCAAGCCAAGTGTGTAGGGCTGTGAGGCATTAAATACAAATCTGGTCAAAGAAGAGAGAAGAGTCTATTGAGGACTGACCAAAAAGTTTCTTTTGTTTGAATTTCTTCCCTGAGCTTGTTTATCTTTTGTTGATTTTTTTTAACTTAAAAAGATTTCACTGGACTGAAACTCTAATTAAAAGAAAAAGAAAATGAAATGGGAGAGCCTGAGAGGGAAATGAGCAGAGCATCATTTCCCCAGTGGGGATGACTTGTGCTCGGCATCCCGACACACACACATGGTTTCTATTAAACCCATCGAGAAGCACTTCTGAACAGCATCAACCACACATTTCCTCAGTGAGCCACAAAATAAAGTGCTATTAATTCTCACCAATATTCACGAAATGATGGTCTTTTATTGTCTAACCTCCTACCATGGTCTCAAGATTCCCTATACTTTTCTGACCCACGGGCGAACCTTTTTGCATCTTAGGGACCATACCAAGTGGTCATAAAACGGTCAAGGCTGCCTTTAGTTATAGGGTTTAATAGGCTGTTCAGATGGGAATCAGATTGATGTAATTTTAAGTAGTTTTGAAAAAAAAAGAAAAAGAAAGATCTGTAATGCCTACTTTTCCTTCCCTCTCTCTGAATTCCCTGTTAGAATATGCTTGCTTTCTGAAGAAAGACTTTCTTTTTGAATCTATTAATACATCACTCCCAATTTTCCTTTTTTTTTTTTTGATCCACTTCCAAGTCCTGTTGAAAGTGTTTCTTTTTTTTTTTTAATGTTATTTAAAAAAACACATTACATTTTACATCTACTCTGACCATTCTCAGGTTACAAGCCTCTGAAGTGTGCTTGGGTCTGTTGCCGGGTGTATTTATTACCATTAATAAATGAGTCGCTGGTGTAAGAATGCAAATTTTATGTGGCCCATGTATAAATGAGCCTGTTAAGAATGACCAGATACACATTTTATGTGACTGCTAAATAATTATGTCATTGAAATACAGCTTGTGAATTCAACATTAAAGAAAGAAATGGATTTGAATAATCTTAGAGTGTTTGTCAAAACATGGTTTTGGTGAGTTCAGGACATAAAAAAAAAAAAAAGGACAAAAGAAAATGTTCCGGTTGAAGGAAGACAATGTGAAAGCCTGTTTACCGCAATGACCTCTGCTCCAATCCTCCACTCTCGTTCATTATGTTATGAAGGCACATACAGATCACAACACTGCTTTTGTGTTTTCAATATTGTCACCTGTGAAGGCAGGTATTTGATGTGGAACATCTGAAGCTGAGTCTATCCACATCCACAACACTTGAAATTGGAATGGAAAAAATGGGATCAGGTAATGGGGACATGGTAAGTGAAGGGAGACAGATACTCCCTTCTCGGAGCTCATACTCCCGGGGTGATGGACATGTGATAACTAATCACACAGAATATTACGGTGTCATAAAGGTGTTAAGTGTTATCTGATGTCTGTCAAGTGGCACGTTCTCCAAAGTGTCATTTCCATATCAAGCTGTCCCATCCAATAAGAAGTCTGGATGCTAATGTAATGTCATGTCTCTAGTCTAGGCATTGAGCAGCAACTTCAGGTAATACAGAAGGGCTAGCTCAACTCGCCACAAAGAGAGTCAAGGGCAGACAGTAAAGCATGCAAACGGAAGGACTAGATAGTGTCAAAAACTACTGGGTATGAAAACACAGATGCCATTTTAGGACATTTGAATGAGACCGTAGCCACTACATCTGGATACAATTTCAGAACTTAGTCTACATTCCCAGTGCCTTCCTTACATATTGTACTATCCTTTCTTTTTATTAGTAGATATGTTGGTCAGTGAGTACAGCCTGGAAGAGACAGGCAATGTTTTTAAAATATTAGAAGTCACTGGCAAAGCTTAAACGTGAAATTTTGCATAACCAGATGCATTATGTGTCTTTGCTTTTTTTTTTCCTGAAAAATGAAGTCTGGCAATATTCTCATATTAGCATCAATCAACAGGGTCACAGCAGAGCTCAGCTTCCCTCCAAAATGGTCATGTGCCGTCCACTCTATGACAGTCTTTTCCATTGCTGAGGTCATTACACTAGAGGTGGGGGAGGTTGACAAGGTAGGGAAGGTTGGCAAGGAGGGTGTCCGTCACTTACTTTATATGCCCTGCATTTAGGGCCGCCGCTTGGTAAATATCAATTCAATCTTTAATTGCACAATCAATACAAACAATCTAGGCTTTTCAGTACGTTGTTTTATTCTGTTCCATGGATGCTATATTATCGCCTCTATTTTAATTAACACCTTTATTCATTAGTTCTTGCATTTCTGCAGCAATTCTAACTCCACCCTCAACTACTTGCATACTTATTTATTCAAGAAATATTTACCTAATATTTTGTACTAGTGGAGGATTGGTGGTGGGCAAATAGGTATAAAAGGCCCAACCTCTGACCTCAAGAGAGACTGAGGTCTACAGCCTCAAAGAGGAATTTAGAGTGGAAGAGAATAGCAGGGTGTTTTTTTTTTGTTTTTTTTTTTTAAATTCTTAGCCAGGTCAGACCATAAATTCTGGTCTTCTAAGTTTTGTAGGAGGACAAGGTCAAGACCTTTAATTTTGTCCTATGTCCTCCCTCTCAACTAGGTTCACTGTCTCTACTCCCCTACCCAGCACCCCATCTTTAAGGATATCAGGCATGCTATTTGAGCTAGGGGGAAGAGAAGAGAACATCTACCTGAGAGCCTGATCCATGCGCATTGCTCTGGAAATCTTTCAAATGCAATCCCTTAATGAGAGTCTCATTTATATATGTAAATGCTCAATGGCAATCTTGGAAAACACTTATGAAGAAAATACATCAAAATGTAGAAAAATTAATATGGCATAGGATGTTAGAGTTGGAGTAGAGATTTCATTTTACAGGTAGGGAATTCAGGACTAGGTAAGCGACATCTCTCAGGCCTCAGCAACAATAAGTAATAGCAGGAAATCAATCCTAGAGTTGAACATCCCCAGATCTTTTTTGTTATTAAACATCGAACAACGATACAGACCATCCATGGGGCACCTGAGTGGCTTAGTCGGTGAAGTGTTTGACTTCGGCTAAGGTCATGAGCTCGCGATTTGTGAGTTTGAGCCCCGCATTGGGCTCTGTGCTGACAGCTCAGAGCCTGGAGCTTGCTTCAGCCTCTCCCTCTGACAACAGGGAGGCTGTCTGCCTCTATGCCCCTCTCTGCTCACGCTCTGTCTTTGTCTTTCAAAAATAAACATTAAAACAATTTTTTTTAAAAAGCAATACAGACCATCCAATAACCCCATTGCCCACCACCTCATCCCTTTTTTTTTCTTTTAACTTCTAGGGAGCAGGCAAAATTCATATAAAATTTGAATTGTTCAATAAATTCAACAGATAGTGAGTTCATTTTCTATGCCAGGCATTGTTTTGGGTGCTGTTGAGATAGCGTGCACCTAACAGCCAAAAGTTCTTGCCCTCAAGAAGCTCACATTCCAGCAGATGAGCTGTCTTTGAATCCAATTCTGGCTTACAGGACATTAGACAGATTTTACACCCACAGCCCATTTACCTTCTAGGACGGTTGTAACTCTCCAGTGAGACAACTGGCTGGGAAACATGCTTTTTGTAACATCAAAGGCTACGCAAACTTTTGTTGCAAATTGTAACATCTCAATGACTGACTGAGCTCATCGACAGTCCATGATGTGAAAGAGCCCATGGTAATGGATTCCATCCTCCTACAAGCCACAAAATATTTCTATTGCTTTCACCTTAACCCAAATCTGAGGCAATTCTGTTGAAAGAATGGTAACTCCACTGACCATGTTTAAAAAAAAAAAGGCCAGAGAACTGAATGTCTCAGTTCCGTCACCACAGAAATATTCAAACTGAGTAATTTGCTCCCCAAAGAGCTCAACTTTTTTCTCCACAGATTATGTAGAGAATCAACCTGTCCCTGGTGACAGAATTTTTTCCCCAGTCTCCACATTTCAGACTAAAAAAATAAAATAAAAATGTACACGCAACCCATATTACCATAAAAGCCCCTGGCCTGGCCGTCAGGACTCACCTTCAGGATGTCAGGAGAATGTCATCATTAAGTTGACTTTCTCCAGTTAACATCTCTTTCTCATTTCTAAGCCAAGTCAAACCATTTTGTGAGCAGTTGCTTCTGCACTTTCTGTCCTAATCAATGAGACTGTATTGTCTTCCGTCCAGCCAAGAATGGTGTGTAATTACGTTGCCCAGCAGCCACATCTGATTTTCTGCAGAGTCATCAGCGATTCTTCACTTTTCCCACTTGTCTCCAAAGATATCCCTACATCCATACTCGACACTTCATGAGACTGGGAACATTATTAACAGAGGCAAGACTCTAGAAGCCAAAATCACACACAACACCCCAAGTTCTATCTCCAAGAACCATTCTTAACGAAGGAAGCAGACAAGAGTTCATTACCCTTCTGGTGTCAGATTTCATCCCCCAATGGTATCTTAGCTTCCCCTAACTTTCTGTAATGCATAAACAAATTGTACCAATATAGTAGGCTATGTGCTTAGTTACTCAATGTCCACGCCCACCCAGAATGTGATCTCTGAGATCCTATCGGACACCTCACTACTGTGTCTCCAATGCCACAATGGGAGCGCTTGGCATTTGTTGCATTAAAACAGTAACAGATTAGGGAATGTATCCTTTGAACCATAAACTTCCTCTGCCTAAGCTTACCCACAACAACCTATTTTTCACCAACAGAATAAAAAGGCTTTCCTAATCTGCCACACCACTGTCTTAATTTATAGCCCACTTGCCTTTGAGGATTCGGTCTCAACCTCAACAACCTCCCCTCTACTGCGAAAGGACTCAACATTCCTAGTTTCTCGCTGTCTCCCTGTCTCACCCCACTTTGCCTCATAGGAACCCCTCTAATCAAATGCAGAGTGCATGAAATAGGATATGGGATCGCATATTAGCACAGCTTTATTTTGATGTATTTTTATGAAGCCTGTAGAGACAAGTGGACAGAAGACTGTAACAGAAGCAGGGAAAAAACTGCCAGAAATGAGGTCAACAAGTAACTTCAGCATTTACCTTCCTATTAGTTCAAAGCCTTTTAAGCCAAGTAGCTGCTCCTTTGTCTATAGGTCAAAGCCTGAACCTGAATTAGGGGGTAAAAAAAAAAAAAACAAAAAACAAAAAAAAAAAACAACAGCAAAGGAAATCCCTAATAGGACATTTTTCATCCTATGGTCTCTGAGACTAGATTTCTTTCTATTTTTACTTAAAACAACAGAGGTTTATGCCTCCTTGTCTTTCCAAATCATACCCAGAGGTTGGCAATAAGGCTCCAGTTGGTAGTTAATAAATCTCAGGTAATGTATCGATCCCTCTTCATGCTTTTTTCTATTGTTCTTAAAACACAAGAACTGTCTCATTATGTTAAGAAAAAAAAGGACAAGTTTCCACACTTAAATGCCAACCAAGGAAAGAAGTCCCTGGGAAGCTAATAATGAAACAAAGGTGGTTTTCTTCAGCAGAACGGTGTGCGCTAAATTGCACTTTTATGTGATTTTTAGGGCAATTTGCCACTTTCTTGGCACCACTTCATCACTTTCCTTCAGCAACAAAAAGAAAAAGAGGGACCACGATGACCTATATATTATAGCTCTAACAATGCGTGGAGGGGGGGGGCAGGCTCTCCAAGTTCATGTGTCTGATTTAATAAGGGGTATTTCATTTTCTTATTGAAGAGGAACTTGAGGGTACATACGCATTCCTCCAAGAATTTTACTGTTCCTCCCAATTTGTTCATCTGAGAGTTTTTTGTCTTTAAATGTTGTGAACAGCAGTGGTCCATTTGCATCCATTCTGGATGCTAGATGCTATTTCCTTTTTCACATAGATGCCTTGACTTCCCGGAGGTTCAACTCACGGACCATCAGTCAAATTCCCTCATCACAAAAACGGAGATGTCGAGGCCCAGAGAGGCGATGTGCCCAGCCTGCCCCTCCGCAGACCGTCTGTGCTAAGGGATTAAATGGCTACTGAGGTAGGTTAGGCTGTAAAGTGAGGATGACAGTTAATAGTGGACAGAAACTAGAGAGGTTAGAACCCATCTGAGCCTTATTTTCCCCATGTCTAAATGTGAAAGGACTTAACTGGGTTGCTCCTTACCATCTCTAGGGGTTTAAGAATCAGAATCCAAACATCCCCGCCAGAATGTTATTTCTTCTTTCTCCTTTGACTTGCTTCTCCAGTTAAGTACTACCCTTTCCTGGCCTGTGTCTAATTTCCTATCTTCCCACGGAGACGTCCCCAATCCCTCTAGGCTGGGTCCACTGGCTGTTAGGACACCTGTACTTCTCTGCTGTAGTTTCATCACAAAGGTAATTAACTCATGTGTGGGGAATGTGCCAAGTCTTCTCTCTCTGCTTTGTTCTGGCATAAGCCCCCTGAGGGCAGCACGTCTGTCTTCATCTCTACTGACTCCTGCTGTCAGCTAGACCACGGCGGGGGTTAGAAGACGGTGTCTCGTCAGTACTTGCTAAACGAACACCACAGTACATTTTCCATAAATGAAAGCCTGCATTCAGGCTTCCTCCCAGCCCTTCTGCTAGCTGAGCCAAGGGACACACACTTAGCTCTTTTTCACCTCTCCTAGGTCAACCCATTCTTCTCTTTAAAAATGACTTAGTTCAGGGTTTCTGTGTAGCGATAGCAGCTTCCTGGTGTCTGATGTTTTATCTCTCATTGCAGTGTGAACAAAACAATCGAGGAAAAGTCACTTCTGTGTTTAGCTCTTTTGGCAAAACAAACCTCCCTCCTCCCCCCACCCAGCATTTGCCCCGAGTTTGACTTCACCGCAGTCTACGTTAAGAACAGCAGCTAAACCTTCTTTGAAACTTTATTCACCATGGCCAACAGGAAAAAAAAAAGAAAAGAAAAAGAAAGAAATTCCTTTAAAATGCTCTTTAATCTAGCTGGAATGCCATTGATTGCTTCCAGATGTGCACGATACAAAAGTCAATCAAAGCTATTTATACTGACACTCTACAGTCCAAACAATCTGAAGCCAAATGCCATGTCTCCGCTTCAACGAAGCTATAAATGTCAGTTTTGTTGAATTTGGAGAGGTGTTGAAGAGTTCACGCAAGTTTGAGTTCTTGACTCTTTTAGAGCCAGCGGTAATCTTTAAAGGGGAGGGAGAGAAAACCACAACACACACAAACTTTTGTAAATCCCCATCCTCACAGAGCCTACCTGACACCTCTCACAGGTGACCTTAAAAGTACCAGAGGTTAGAAGACAATGCTTAGGTTAGGAGACAAAAGAATGTAGCCCTTGGACCAGATACCGAAGAATCTGGCCAGATCTCCATACCTCACCCTGAACACAAACTAGCACGCTTGGGACTCTGTTGGCTGCACGGCTTGTAGGGATACCTTTCTGACACCCTGGCAAACCTCCTGCATCTCTGAAGCCGCCCCGCAAACGAAGGCGGTGCATGCTGTTGGCATCATAGACGGGTACCCGTGTGAGCCCAGCCCCGGAGCTCCGGATGGACGGCTGGGGAGTTCTGTCACTGAGACACATTTGCTTGCTCTCTCCTTCCACTGAAATGGGACCCCCCCACCAGGCCTGTGTTTCTACCTTATTCATCATCACATCCCCAGTGCCTGGCACACAGAAGGCGCCTAATAAATAATGGCACAGGCTCCACTATTTAAAAGAAGAAATGAACTATGGGTCTCCTTGTGTCTTTCCGGGGATAAATCTAGTAATGGGGGATTCAGGAAAGACACGCCGATGTTTACACAATGAAGACAACCTGGGCTATGGGACCAAGAAGCTGCAGCTGCAAAGTCCACCTTGCAGACTGCTGAGTGGTGGCACTTGGTCCACACTTCGTCACCCTCTGAGCCTCCGCTCTCTGTGCAGCCCAGGCAGCCCCAGATGTCGAGCGCGTGCAGCTACTGCTAGGGTACGGGTCCTCCTTCTCCATAGGCCTCTTGGTGTTTGTGCCTTCCCTTCTGCCCCCGGGGTAAGGGCTTCACATGTTTGAAAAAACAAAGGAGCCAGAAACAAGTCAACCCTGGAACCATATGTAATAAAAAATTCCAAGGAAATAAGTCAGTTTTCGTCCACGGACGGGCATGGCACTTCAGCAGTGTGAAATTTCTAGTATGTGCAAATAGTAATTTCATACACTTGCACCTACTACGGCAGGGGGTGGGGGTGGGGGTCACGTGAGGGACCATGCTGCAGCATCCACTGCCCTCCGTGGTAGTTCACCACTCAGTTACAGAATGTGGTGAACTACCACCCATGCTCTACATGTAGACAAACTGGCCCATAGTGCAAACCCAGCTCCTGCCTGATTGTAAATAAGCCATGCCCTTTCCTTTCCATCTTCCTTTCCCCCTTCAAAGGCCGAGCTGAGAAGTTCCAACAGAAAGAGACTGCAGAGCCCACAAAGCTAAAACTGAATGATTCATTCTCTTGTCCTTCACAGGAAAAAGTCTGCTGACCCAGCTCTCAAGTTAGGCTACATTCCCATACCCAGATGCTGGCTGTAGTCTTCCTTTAATTGAAGGAAGCTCTTTCATTTTAGTTTTTCATCCATAAGATGGAAGTAATAGCTAGCTCGTAAAGTTGAGAAAAATCAGAGAAAAAAATGCAGCGTTAAAGCACTTAGCACAGTACCCGACACATGACAAGAGTTAAATAAGTTGCTGCAGCTTTATTGTCGTCGCCTATCAGGATTTCTTTACTTATAAGAAACCTAGGACATGTGAAATGGTAAATGGCACTGGATGTGCCGCCTCTGCATCAAGGAACAATTTAAACCAGTGGGGACCATGGCAAACAGGAGAGCACTCTATCTCAAGAGGAGGGAGGAGTGGCCACTGAGCTCCAGCCACAATTGTCCTATGGGAAGGGCAGACCAGCACTTCCGGGTGTTCCAGATTTCCAAAAGACACTGGAGATGTGGATACTTCTACTGAATGTCTCGAGTTTAAATGCAACTTATTAAAAACGTTGACCATCTCCAAGTGAGCCAGCAACAACACAAGGGTAGTCTTGGTTTTTGTCTTTGTTGTTGAAGTTTGGCCGGGGAAAACAGAATGGGACGAGGAAACAGAGGGACGTTTCTACCTGACAGAGAAGGTGGCAGAGATTTATAAGGAATTGATGTAGAGTACCTTCAGCCATTAAAACAAAACCAAACAACACCTCTTTGGGCTCCGTTTTGCTATTTGCTCATCTACTTTTGCAGCATTAAAAACTTGCAGCCATCTTTCTCAGCCCAAAGACACCACTGTCCATTATTATGCTTTTTCATCTACCCAGAAACATTGAAACATTTATTTTGCTGTGATGTGAAACGCTCTTTTGAAGCTGTGCTGCAGAATACCCGCCAAACCGTAACATGCTGGTCCTCCTGACCTGCACCTCAAATGTAAGGTATACCCAAGCATCTACCCTCTGTCCCCCAGGTGAGTGAGCGAGCAGGGCTCAAAAAACACCCTCAGGGCAACACGAGTTCTTCTGAGAGTGACTGTATTTCCCAGCATCAGTACAGCTTGATTTGAACCATCAGTAGCCTGGAGACACAGATTTAGCCATCATTTAAATTTTCTACTTCTTAAAAATATTTTGAGAGAGACAGAGACAGAGCTCCAACGGGGAGGGGCAGAAAGAGAAGGAGATGAAGAATGTGAAGCAGGCTCCAGGCTCTGAGCTGTCAGCACAGAGCCCGAAGTGGGGTTCGAACTCAAGAACCATGAGATCATGACCGGCGCTGAAGTCCGACACTTGACAGACTAAATCACCCAGATGCCCCTTAATTGTCTACTCTAAACTTCCATGTAAGATGAGGTTGGGAGAACACCCATGTACTTTTCTTGAATATAATTTTTTTCAGTAATGAGAGACAGAAGACTTAAGATAACACATGTTTATTGTAGTATTTTATCTTCAGCCAAATGAGCTAAGCTGAGATTTGTGTCTGAGAACCTCCCTCTCTGTATGGGTTCAAATTAGAATTGGTCAGAGTAATTTGCCTGACACCCAAAACGCAGAAATGAAGCAACAGCCATTGCTTTCTGAAGCCTTTGTGTTTAGATGCCGTCCTGGTTCCTCCTTGCTCTCACCCATGACCACCTCGAGCTCTTATTGACTGTTGACGTGAGTTGCCTGGCAGTGTTCTGAGGCTCGTCTCTGATGCTTGGTAGTGGGTCTGCACACTCTGAGCTGCAGAGAGACAGCGTCCCTAACTCTTCCGACACACTTCCTTTGGCAGTCCCATCTTGAAAACTTGAGCTGCTTTTGAGTCATGTTTACTGGTTGGTGACTTCTCTGACTGAAGCTTTCAGCCTTTCAGACACATGCTTTCCAGTTCCTCCTCCAATTAAGGCTCAATTCCTAGAATACATTCCTTATCCTAGACTATAGTGGGCTCTGCTTTCTTGACCGAAACCTGATTAATGCAGCTTTCTTTTGTAACCGTTAAGAGATGGCTATTTTGTCTCTACCTTATTGCTAGTGAATTCCTAGGGGGGCAGGACTCTTTTACCCCTTAAGGCTCCAGAGCCTCATAATAGTATCTGCTCAATAAATATTGACCAAGTAGAAACATTAATATGATCTGCACCATCAAATGGTCCCTCTGTTTTGAAAACAATAGCAGAAATCTTATTAGTTGCAAAAACCCAAGTGAATGCCTGGCAACCACAACACATTTAATAATTGAGCAAACAAGTAGAAAGGAGAAGTTGATGTCTGATGAGTGACTTTTCGATTCAACTTAACAAGTTTCATGGAGTACCTATGGGTTACAAAATACTGTATCCATTGCATGAGGTAACATATTCTTTTATGACTGACAACTGTGTCTTCTTTTTTAGGATTGTGTTGTAAAAAAACAACATAACCTCGAGTTACATTTTTGTGAGATTTGTAGGCTCAAGTCTCAGAAGTCAAGTTGCTAGAACAAAATGGGGGCGGGAAGGAGAAGAGGGTTCAATTGTAATTCCTGCCACTTGCTGAAACACCTTCCATCTATGTTCTACCAATTTATATTCCATCATTGGTGCATAAAGGGACCTGTTTCCCAAATACCTCATCAATGCTATATAAGATCAAAGTCTTCTATCTCTGCCAATCTGATAGGGAAATAACGGCGTATCAATGTTGTTTAAAGTTAACCTTGCTTCTGAATATGCAATAGTGCCTTAAGTTCTCACCTCTGCTTCTTTTCAGATCCAAATAATCAATAAACCAGTCTCATCCTGGGATGGGATTAACTTTACAAACCAACAAGGAATACTTAGCATTTATGCATCACTTCAACTAATGACTGGAACTGGCTTTAAGAAAAAAAGTGTGGTTGCTAATTATAATAGCCCACGGGGACATTAGCTTTTACTGTCTTTGTTTTACCATTCTTGCATTAAGTAAGTGGAAGGTGTGGAAAGACAGGCTCCATTATGCCGACTATAGGTGAATTAAAATAAATAAGACAGTTGACTGTTTGCGGATGTCTTTTACAATGCAATCTCAGCGGTGGTGGCTACGGTCGCCAATATTGGCCAGTGTTAATGAGAAATACAACTAGCACATTTGTGAATTATGGCCCTATTCATATTTTGTGGGGGGGGAAGAAAATATTTTTAGCTTAATTGACACTCTGCTTTGATTACAGAGTTAGTAGATGGATGTGGGTGTTCAGGGGGGAAAAAAATCTTCCAATGACTTTAATCAGGACAAGATCTCCCAGGAATAATAAGTTACTAACTGTAACAATAGCATAAGGAAAGTCAAATTTATTAATTTTCTTATTGTATTCTTCCTGATTCTGATTCTATTCAGGTCAGGCTTAGGTCTTTTTTTTTTTTTTTTTTTTTTTGGTGTATTTTTACTTTATAGAGCATTAACAATCCCCTAAAAATGTATTAAGAGTTTAGAAAAGTATATAATGATGTGGAGTTATTTACAACTACCCTTTCCTGTTGTTCTTCAGACAGAGTGAAGACAAAAAGTTGATATTCTCAGGTGTCAGCCACCAGCGAGCTACCTAGGAGGGGCAGGTGGGAGCTGATTCATAGCTGAGAGGAAACTGGAGATCAGCACAGTAAGGGAACATCCATTGAGCCTACCCGGTTTGTACTGCACTCTCTCCGCCATGCTCTCTTCTTCCTAGCCCCTCCCCAAATTTTCCTCTGCATTTTCCAAGGGAGCTAGTGAAGCTCACCACCAACCTATTTCTTAAGACCATCAGCCCTCCTCCCTCAGAAACCTGTGGGAAGTATTAGCGGGTCAGGAAGAGGACAACTAAACTTGCTCAGAGACCGCACCATAGGTTTCTGCTGCTGATAGTGTGAGAGTCCATGCACCGGTGTATGCATGTGCATGCATGTGTGAGCACGTGTGTGTGGGAGGGGAGTGGCTCTGGGCTAGTCTTTGGTTCTCAATGTGGAGGTGGGGAGAGGGAAGCCATTATACCCTTGCAGCACATTTGACAACATCGGGGCATATTTTGGTTTTCCCAACTTGGTGGGAGAAAGTGCTGCTGGCCCCTGGTAAGGAAAGGTCAGGGGTGCACATCCTACGGTGTGCAGGACAGTCCTACACAGCCAAGGTGATCGTGCCCTAAGTGTTGATAGCTCTAAATCAAGAAACCCTACTAAAGCTGAGCAAAACAAAGGATCTATATTCCAATGAAAGAAAGTGGCTGCAAAGAAGCCTCCAGAAGGACAATCTTTGGATGAGAGTATTCAGACTCAATTCCTGCTACATATTCCTGTTGAAAGGCAAAAGAGGGTGTTTTGTTTTGTTCAGTTTTAAATTACCAGCATTTGGGTATCTAAAGTGCACTGAAGACAAAAGACAAGAAAATACCTCAGGGCCCTTTGCCCTTGAAGGACGTATACTTAGGATGGTAAGAACAAGACAGACACATTTAGTAATTTCTAGAGGTTTCCTGAATATGATACAAGGAAAAACCAAGTCCTCCACATGGCCTCATGTTCTCTAAAGCTCTTCCAGAAAGCTGCAGGACTTCCTCAAAGTTATGTGACAAAACACTGCGTGTTCCCTTAGGCCCTCCAACTGTAAACAGGGGTTAAACTTTTCTAGCCCAAATTTATTCAGTAGTTATCAGGAAGAGACATGAGATAATGTGGTATAATTACAAACATTTTTCCTCACTCAATTTTGTTAAACGTCTTTGACATTATTGTGATTGTATCAAGTTTTTAATGAAAACCAAATCTATGGAAACATATCGAATTAAATATTGATAAGCCCAATACTCTTCCCTTAATTATAAAATTCAGCATCCCATTCTCCAACCTAGCTTAATGACCAGAGAAAAAGGCAGAAGAAAATTACTGTAGGGTGATGATTTTAAAAAGACAGTAATCTTCACCTCGCATTGCCGGCTGAATATTAAAAAAAAAAAAAACAAGGTGAACAATGCAGTATTTTTCTTCTCCCTGATCTTTCTCAATCTCGTACAGGCTCAAGCAGAGGATAATAATTATTTTCCAGTAACATAATAATAGAAAAGGTATTGACCAGCAATACAATCTACTTGATCACCCAGCATGAGTCCATTCTTAGCACTGAGAGCTCAATTTGATGGCATGAGATATCTGTCTCTCAGAGGAATAAAGGGCTTTCCAACTGTACGACAACTGAAAGATGTGATTTCTCTTGCCTGACACCATATTCCATGCATCCCCACATTCAGTAGGCCTGCCTCATACATCATCAAGCAGATATTTTCACTCTGGTAGGATTTCTCCAACCCAGTGTTCTATGGGCTAAAGGCAACGAAAGGATTTCTGCCTTCTCCTCTGTACCATGTTAATTTCCTTTTCCCATTTGGATGAAATAGTACCATGACCCTTATTGCCCATTCCTGAGATGAAAGGCAGCGCCACTGTGCCACACGTGACTTATTCACTGGTTTATGGACCTAGATCTCTCAAAGGATTATCTTTAATACACAAGGCATCCTGGAGTGCTAAATGGTGCTTCAGGGTGTCGGGAAGTGGTTGAGAAATGGGTCAGAATCACATGGAGTAAAGGAAACTCTCTACTGGCCACACATTTTAAAAAGCTAAGAAGGCTCATAAGCGAAGACCAAGAAAAAGGCTCCCGTGGGCCATTTATCTACAAACAGAACTTAGAAATACTTTTCACTTGGAATTTATCCCCAGGTCACTAGTTCTGAAGCAGTTATGCAAATCAGAGTTGTGCCAAACTCCAGACCAATTCGTTTAATTTATTTCTTATCCTTGGAATTTACTTTTTTTTTTTTTTTCTGTTGGGACCTTCTGCTTTCTAAGAGGACGTAATGCATCATTTGACTCTTGAGTTCCTCAATGCTGACCTATGGTTTTAGGAGACTTGAAAAGATATTAGTGAGAAAAATCCTGGGGGACAGAAAAGTTGCATGTTAGACTCAGCTTTCAGACTGTGAGCAGGTCTTCTCCAAATTCTTTTCTTTCCTCTTTCATCAAATGCCCTCTTTTGAAGTATAGACCCTGTCAAAGCCCAAACCGGCTCCATCTCATTATAACAAGGTGCAAAAGGGAAGGTGAAATGAGACTACTGTACACATCAGTCAGGATTTTGCCAAGAGCGCTGTCCAAAAATGTGTCTCCTTGGGCTTTACTTTGGGGAAGGAGAAATAATGCCATCCTAGGATGGTGGTGACAATATGTCCGGGTTCTCCTGTGCCAGTGACAGGCCAGAACCGGAAGAGAAAAGGGGTGGGAGCTGGATCAATAACATTGGGAAGGGGTGGGACAGCCAAACCGTCTGCTTCTAAATGAATGGTTCTCCTCTCGGGCTGCTTTCCTCTCTGCCAACTACCCTTTTCTCCAACAGACTTGAAACCACGGAATCATTTCTTACTCCTTTAAGAGGTGAAAAATGTGATGAGCAATCAAGAGAACTCCTGACTCCATGCCGTTTTCGGTAGCAGAGTCTATCGCCAATGGCCTGTATTGGAGTCACCCGAAGGTTTATTAAAATTCAAGTGCGGGACCCGCTCTCAGAGATTCTCATTCATTAGGTGTGGGGGAGGACCTGGAAGTTTGCATGTCTAACAAGTTCCCAGGCGCTACTGACACTACTGTCCAGGAATATGCTTTGAGAAACACCAGGGCTAGGATCACGTTGCGAAATGAGGCGTGTGGCGTGACCAACATATTGTAAGGTGGTGGTTTTCATTACTAGTCAGTATGTAGTGACTTACCGGACAGTTGTGAAATTATGATGATGGCATATTTGCAGAAGAGTTTGAAAAATCCACAAGCCAAGGAATACCTGTTTTATTTTTTCCAGAGGGTCTTAAGTGCACAAAGCCTTTGTCTGTCTTTAAAAAAAACATTTTTGGGAGCACAGCAATGAGACACCTTGCTGTGATGTAGTCAAAACATAAACCATACACCAAGGCTTAACTACTGAACTGAACGTAGGATCCGTCTGGGGTCGCCTGCATTTCTGATACAGTTCACATGCTGCTTATTCTAAGCCAAGTGCACACTTAAATGATTTACTTGTAATTTCCTCCAAGGGTCATAAAGGGAAAAAATGTTTTGCAAAAAATCTTTTGGATCAAAATCTTGTTAGGAGATACAATAGAATTGTATTTTTATTTATGGTAAATTTCTTTTCTGGGTGACTGTACCATATGTAAGAGATAGATACACACCTGTCTCTGGCTTGTACAGGCACAGAAATGAAAATTACATGGCAATTATAAGTGATAGGATGTCAGAGTTTTAGAGCTGAGAATCACCTGAAGAAATCATACACAGGGGATGTACTTTAGAGAGAAGAAGCCGAGGCTCAGAGAGGCTCTTCTTGTCCCAAATCAGCAACATATTTGGGTAAAAGATTAAGAGTACACGGAGTTTCTTTTTGTTTGTTTTTGGTTTTTTTCACTTTTTGAGAGAAACAGCTTGAGTGGGGGAGGGGAAGAGAGAGCCAGAGATACAAAATCTGAAGCAGGCTCCAGGTTCTGAGCTGTCAGCACAGAGGCAGAGGCAGGGCTCAAACCCATGAGTGGGGAGATGACGACCTGAGCTGAAGTCAGACGCTTAACCAGCTCAACCACCCAGGCGTCCCTCATTGAATTCCTTTGAATTGATTGAACTCATTGCACCACCTAAACTGCTCTCCCTTCCAAACTCCATTTCTACTCTCATTCATTCTGGATTCTTCCTGCTTACCTCTGCCCAAATCCTATTAGTCATATCCAATAGATACACCCTTTAAAATTTCAGAGGAAGTTCTACTTTTCCATGCCTCGTGACAGAATTCTATTTATGAACGATAGGACTTGGTGATGTGCTAAAGCTAGTTTGTATTGGCTCGTAAGAATCCCTGGTTAAGTTTTCAGATATTTTTCTACCTGATGGTTAAACACAGCCATTTTAAAAATTAAATTGTATTAACTTGCTAAAAACAAATGATATTACCAAAGAAAAGATTAAAACCTCATCTCTTAATTTATTACATTTTACTATTATCTTCAGCCTTAAGGTTATTCACATCTTTTGCAAATGGATGATGGAAATACTATGGAAAGGTGTGCTATTACACATATCATCCCAAGTCCAGGTCCGGTGAAGTCCTATCAGTAACCTGAACTCAACCATGGGGGAAGTATTTACAGAACAGAAATTGGCAAATGTTCTAAGCAGTGATTTTTCTCCCCAGAGACATGTTTGTTAATAATTTATCAGCATACCACTTGTTGTAGGCTGAGTTGTGCTTCCCTCAAAACATGACGATGCTTCGAGATAGGCCTTTAGAAAGGCGATTTAGATAAAAAGAAATCCTACTGATGGGCCCTAATCCAATCTGACTGGTGCCCTCCCTGGAGGAGAAAATTTAGATAAAGACACCAGGGACATGCACACACAGAAACAGGGTTATACAAAGTGTCACAGAAGGTGGCCATCTGTAAGCCAAAGTGAAAGGCCTCAGAAGAAACCAAACCTGTCAACACCTAGACCCTGGACTTGTAGCTTCCCCAACTGTTTAAGCCCAAGTTCATCTAGAACTTTGTTATGCTAGTTTGGGCAAACTAATACAACCACTATATTTGGACCTACTCACACATCGTTTCTAAATTTAAAATCCTGGACTTTCAGGTTTTATAACTCCCCCTCCCCTGTATCTCACAACATTATGCCAAAAGGAAGATATCTAAGAAAGTCCACAGCTTTTAACAAATTCATTGGTGAAGAAAGAGTGAGCACAGTTCTCATTAAGAACTTAAAATGCACTATCTGCTATTCTTCTATTCCATCTAACTTGCACATTGGTTCTCACAGCACAAGCTCCCCAACTCAATATTTTGGAACTGCAAACTATTAAGATGAACCACAGAAGGGTGTGCCTGGGTGGCTCAGTCAGTTAAGCGTCCAGCTTCAGCTCGGTCATGATCTCACAGTTGACGAGTTCAAGCCCTGCGTCAGGCTCTGACAGCTCAGAGCCTGGAGCCTGTTTCAGATTCTGTGTTTCCCTCTCTCTCTCTGCCCTTCTCCTGCTCATACTCTCTTTCTCTGCCACTCTTTGTCTCTCTCTCTCTCTCTCAAAAATAAATAAAACATTAAATTTAAGATGAACCAGGGGTGCCTGGGTGGCTCAGTCAGTTAAGCATCTGACTTCAGCTCAGGTCATGATCTCATGGTTCATGGGTTCGAGCCCCGCGTCGGGCTCTATGCTGACAGCTACCTCAGAGCCTGTGGAGCCTGCTTCAGATTCTGCGTCTCCCTCTCTCTCTCTGACCCTCCTCTGCTCAGGCTGTCTCTCTCTCTCTCAGAAATAAACATTAAAAAAAATTTAAGATGAACCACAGGAAACTGCTAATATTTGACCACTTTTTGAGTTATGAAAATGGCTACATCCTGAGGTTCAGTGTCATAGAATGCGTACTGCTTGGGACCCTTGTTCAGATTTCTCATTCATACAAGGCTTTAGCAAACTAAAGATTCTAAGTGGGATTCCTATGATCCACAGAAAAATACTGTTTGTCCCACAAAGCGTTTATTTGCAATTTGACTTAGCTCCCAACATTTAAAATCTAAGCTAGTGCTCAAAGAATGTGGAGATTCTGGGTTCCTCACAGCACAAATGATCAGGTGATACTGTGCCCACGTTACTCCTGACAGCTAGTCCCTCAGCCTGGAGCACCCTCTCCAGACTGTACTTATGGCCTTATACAAGCCATGGTGTCCATTTGTGATACCTGGCCAGTAGTAGGCCTATCTGTGTGGGTAAGTTTGAAACATATCCTTCCTTTACTTCCTTCTCTGGCTCATATCTCATCAGCCAGGAGAACACATACAAAGTGAGATGATGAGTCATCTAAGATCAAGAAGGGTAGGTTCTTCAAGACTCCATGCAAATATCAAATCTTTATTCAGGTAAATCGTCAGAAACTTTAATGATGCCAGTATGGTTCTAACCTATTTTTTTTTTTTTTCCAATTTCAAGATCTCAATTCATCTATCATGCTGTAGCTGAAATCACTGCCTAATGTCTTCCCAGCCAGTTAGTAGGGTTATTTTTAATATTTAAGGCCTATTCTAAGTTGCTGTATTGATAAGACACCTAAAAGAAGTTTCTTATCTGCAAACAAAATAAATAGAAATTGATCTCAAAGGCACAATTTGTTCCTTAATTAATGTGTATGATAATCTCCATCACACTCAAATGTTATTACATTTAATCATGTCAATTTATATGGATTGAAAAGTCAAACACCATACAGCTATATGGTATCCAAGTCTGGAAATACTTTTGAGTATGAATTGGCCTAGGTATTCTCTGATAGTTTTACGGACTTTTAGTCAATAAATAATATTAAACAAATCATTGCATTTCGGTTATAACCACTAAATCACACAATCATTTCAAAAAATAATGAAAAAATAGCACTGCCTAGGTTTTCTCAGGCTACAAATAAAAATCCAGGAAAATTTCATTCCTTTCATGTTGTAACATTTCTAATTTTCTAAGTTGAGAGTAAGGAATTAGACTGTTTTGGAGGGCTAATTAGAGAGCATGTTTCTATGGCTGATTAATAATGGAAGACTCAGACATTAGAGCTTGATAGTCCTTAAGGATTACCTAAGGCCAACTCCTCCATTTCACAGATGTAGAAACTGACATCTGATGAGAAGCAGTGAATTGTTCACCAAGACTAAATAATAAACTTCAGTCCATGGAAATAACACATAGTACATGCACAAAGTCACACTCAGATACATCCTCCATCTATACCCCAAGGCATCCAAATCTGGACAGGTTTCTTCATGTTACTTTTTAATTTACAATTTCTCTAGATGATGTTGTCATTTTAATGACTGTTTAGGTAGCTATTCTAATCAATTAAAGTTTCCCTACAAAAACTCATGTAAAGAACTTCTGCTCTATCCCTTCATAGTTATACTGTATATAAATATCAACATACCATGTTTATGTATTTCACACTCTCATGATTAATCACAGTGGCAAAACACCACCCTAAGTTCTTAATAATGGTGACCCATGGCCTATAAACCCAGAGCGTAGTTTTGACTGGAGCACAAGAAAGCTAAGTTCCCTGTGTCACACAGCCTTGTCACCCACCTTTATGTTAGAGCAAAGCTTGGCTGCATCAGCATAGCCTTGGGAGTGCTCATCAACACATACCAAGCTAGCAGTCCCAGGCTTTCATTTAATTAATAGAAAGGCAAAACCAGCTTTCATCTCAACTCTAGTAAATGAAGAAAACACAATTGAGCCCATCACTTTAACTGTGGTAGTCAATCAGTAATCTCCTTCTCAAATGCCTAAAATTACAAAATACATTTCTCTACTAATCAAACTCAGGCTTGAATTGTGACGAGACTTTTCTCACAACCACTGCGGAGTGTAATCTAGCCCCAAAGGTTTTGAGGAATGGGTCACATATCCCACAAGATCTCAAAGTTATGGTGATGTCAGGCTCTAAAGTTAGGCCTTCTGTGGGATTTCTGGGCCCAGCTAAGCCCCACAGTCACAGAAAGAAGTTTCTGGTCTCAAAATCTGGAGGCGTCCTCCTGAGCCATTACAGTAGCTGCCTCTGCATGTCCATTTCCCTTCCGTCACCCGTCTGCTCCTTCTAACTTCCTTTCCACGAAGCAGCTAGACTGATGTGAGCAAATACGATCATCTCTTCTGCTTAGAGTCTTAGGAAAACTTTCTGTTGTCTGAGTATAAAGATAAACCTCCAAGGTTTTCCTCTATCAGGCTACTCCTGACATATTCGTCTTCCTCACCTTTGCCCATTTTCACACTTAGTTGTCAATCTCTGATTATCTGATAATATCAACATGCTTCAGTAATGCAGTGTGTGAAACTGGGAAGCCAAGGGCCTAAGTGCGAGAACTTATTATGCAAGACCAGCACTTATTCAGCTTAGGGAAGGAGTCACTGTGTCTCCTGGCAAGTCATACAGAATTTGCAACATTCCAGGTCGTCGATTTTTTTGTGTGTGTGCTTCTTTTTGTTTAATGAACAGAAGACTGAATGAATATCAAATTGGAATAAGTATTTTTTTCAGCACCGAGATGAATCAGTACTTCTTTGATCCTAATTGTAATAGCCAACTACAGAAGCCCATTCCTTAGTCTTAAGACCACACCCTGCCAGACTCTACCACCGCATCCCAGAGCCCATTAGCATCTGGTTGTTCAGGTGAATTTAGAGCTTGTGAGCCAGGTTGTTACCTTGCTTCCAAAGAGACACTGGAGGGCACTTTCTATCCAATTGGAGAAATAGGTCATTAAGCTCTGGCTTCCAAATGATGAGACTATAAGTCAATCTTCTTTTCCCATTCAGATAATTCTAGGAAAAAATTCGTGACTGTCTTGAACATAGAAAGGATGGACATTTTTTTAGGGATGGAGATGAAATGATTAAGTACATATTTAAGATACTTCATTTCTTTAAGATGTAAAATTTATTACAATAATAATACATTACTCTCAGAAATACTACTCCCATTTCAAACAATACTACTGAAATTCCACATGCATCTTTTAAATCTGTCTTCACCACCAGGAGAACCATACTTTCACCATTCTTACTTTCCAGCTAAGAATTTTCCAGAGTATCATTTTATTTCCATTTGAGATGCTGACTTTTTGAGTCCATGTAAAATGATACCACTGGAAAATTGAAGTGGTATTATTTGTAAAACTTAAGCACTCATTTGTAAAACCTAAGGATTCATGACTTATTTATTCATTTTTAAGTGTTTGTGATCTCCACAACACTAGCACTTGCTCTGTTGCTTTTGAAACTGAACTTCAAAAGCCTTATAGCCAATGAAATCCAACACCATGTTACACTGGTCTCTTTTTCAAAGAGTAATTCTCCTCAGTGGCCCCTCTAGGTATTCAAAACCATTAATGGAGCATTAATGGAGGATGTATTAGGCTAATCTGTTTAATACCAACAGGGTCCTTGGGTGCTCAATGTGAAGTGACTGTGAGACTGTTCCACGTGTGAAATGCTTTAGAAAGATCTCCGTATAAATCTGTGCCTTTTATTCAGGGCTTGTTTGGGGCAAAATCTCCAATTTACGTTCAGTTATGCCTGAAAGGCTGCATGCTTTGTGGACGCTAGAAGTCCCCAATGGGACGCAGCCACAACCACTGCGGCTCCAGCTACAGTCACTACCACCACCACATGATCTGTTCGCTGGAATTCAGAGTGAGACCTGGACTGAGAGACGGACGAGAGGACAGCTTCTCGGGGGCAGCCTCTTCATAATCTACGGCGACGTCGAGTCTCATCTCCAACTCTGAGTCCTGCCCTGCCACCTACGAAGCAAGGTCCCCATGGGAGACTTCACAGCTTGGAACCAACCGAAGCTCAAACCACTTAGCATGGATCAGTCTGAGGGGGATAACCTGCTTTCCACAACATCTTGTCATTTTCCTTGAGCACCCTGTTGGGTATCCTCCGAAGGAGCAAGGGAATAATCACGTTATACCTCAACCCCCTCCATCCTTCTCCTGCGGCAGAAGGGAACGGAAATGAATGCCTTACCTGTCTGTCTTTTGAGCTAGTTACAAGGTTTGGTTATTGTCTACACTTCTCTCTCGGAGGCACTGATAAAAAGGTCTGATATTCCCATTCACCACGCATTATGGATGAATGCAAATTAAACTTTCTGAACCCTGAGCTACAGAGAGTTATTTTTAGAAGGTTATAAATCGGTGAAGAAAAAAAAAGTAAAAGGAATCCGGTATCATGGGTATTGTCGCATATACAACTAAATTTCATATGCCAGTCCCCACCTGGTCCCATCTGCAATTTCAGGGCTTATTTCCCTTTGTGTGATCGTTCACAAGCTATGTCATTCTGTTTTTCTCTTGGGCTTCCCTAACAATCATGCTGGCTTTTTGCCTTTTTTTAAAAAAAAAAATTTCTGTTACACTCAAGTACTGTTCTAAATCTAACTCAACATTTTTAGGGCAGTTTAAAAAATAATCATTCAATAATACTAGGCATAAAATTCTCCCTACCCAGTACATCTCAGAGGATGCTATAGTCCGACGTTCAAATGAGGTAGAACACAGGAATTCCATGGCTCTCATGGAAAGGTGATTTCCCAAGAGTCAACCCTCAGCAAAAGACATTTAAGACGAGCTCAGTATGTACACTAGTTCTGTTTTTTCTTCTATCCATGGTTTAAACAAGCCATACATTCAAGCCGATCATAAGTGTGAACATGTTCCATTTGAAGCATTAAGGTTTTTAAATGGGTTTATAGCATCAACTCTTATGCTAGGAAAGTAGGAGAAAATGACTGAAATCGGAGTTTAAACATATGTGCTCCCAGTGCTCACACTGGTGAAAGTCTCTCAACATTTATCACCAAGAAAACTTGCAATTTGAAGACAATTTCATAGGGCTAGAACTTAAGAACTGGAAGGAATCAGAGTTCTTCACAAGCAAACTGCAGTTTGGGCAGGAGAGGTGCTTACCCAAAGTGAATGAGTTACAGACTCAATGTCAGGCTTTGTATATTTTCTGACTTCACCTATGGTGGTTTTTCCAACTAAAGTTGACCCGTCAAGAACACTGGGTTTAGGAGCACTGATACCCTGCGCAGCTGAAAATCAGCGTATAATTCTGACTCTCAGGAAACGTAACAAATAATAGCTTATTGTTAACTAAAAGCCTTGTGGCTAACAATGAACCCATATTATGTTTTATGTATTGTATTCTGTTTGTATTACAAACCAAGCTAGAAAAAATTAAGAAACACAAGAACAAGAAAATTGAAAATTATATATACGGGGGAGGGGGCAAGATGGCGGAGAAGTAAGGAGCTCCGTACTTACACTCGCGCCCATACATCACACGGAAAAGATCTGAAGCCACTGAAAACCTTACAAAACCTGAGAGATTGGGAGAAAAAGGACGCAGAATCTACTGAGAGAGGCTTCTAACGTGAGTGCGAACTGGGGAAGATAAAATCGGGCCGGGATCGGAGACTCCAGGGTGGGAGGCGATCCCCCTCTACCCTCTACGGGGAGTGAGAGGGGAAAAGGAGAGAGTCCGATACAGAAAAAACCTCTGCTCGGGGGAAAAAAAACCTCCGTTCAGGGCAAAGAAAGACCGTACTTGCCAAATACCAGCATGCCAGGTCCCCTCGAGCCAACTGGTCCTGGGGGGGGCTGAGCGCAGACTGCTTCTAGTGCTCGCTCCTGGAGGCTGGACTTCAGAGTAGCAGCGCGCCTGCCGCCATTGTAGCTCCCGGGCGGCTGGGGCCCCTGAAAGAGCTGCGCGGACACCGGGCAACCGCGCTCCTGGCTGGCTGGAACTCGAGAGGGAAGGCAAAGAACTAAAAACTGAGAAATTTGCCTGTGAGTTCGTGTTTCGGGTGATGAGCCATAGAGGGACCTGGTTTTCCTCACTCCAGCGGGCTCGGCGCACCCGGCAGGCAAGCCCCCGCCCAAGCGCGCTGCCTGACCCAGAGAAGGAAGCAGCGGTTCTGACTCCGCCCCCAGAGCTCAGCAGGGGGCCTGGAATTGCCCGAGGGGGTTGCCTGGGAAGCTGTGTCTAAGGCAACTTCAGCGGGGCGCGCCGACGGGGATTTGGAGATTGGGACTGGCCTGGGTGGAAGAGTGCAACCAACTGTGGCTGCGCCCCCAGTACAGGGAGTTTACACGCCCAAAAAAGCGAGGTGCAGCGCTTGGTTCAAGAAGGGACTGGAGCACTGTCACTCTCCTCCCACAACCGCCGAGGCAGAGCTCCCTCCTGAGGCATTGGATCACGCCACGCCCATCCCTGCCTGAGAGCTGCCCTCCTCCCTTTTTTCTTTTTTCTTCCTTTTTCTTCTTCTTTCTCTCTTTTTTCCCCAGAACACTGACCTGACTAACTCTGGTCACCTGCTTGCTTAAACAATCACAACGAGTCCATTCTGTAGATGTAAATTCTACCCCTACTGACATTTTCATCTCTTTCTCTCAGGAGTAATTAGACTGTATAGTTTCTCTGGATAATTCCAGCACCCTTCTCTCACCTATCCAACCATATTCTACCTTTCACCTCTTTGAAAAAAGCTTCTCATCCCTTCTGCCTGTTCAATTTCCAATTTCCAATTTCCAATTTGCCTCAGCCCCGCCCTGTCTTCTCTCTCTTTCTCTATGCTCTTCAACCAGCACTGCATACACACGGCTATTTAACTGTAGCTGGGAAATCCGGTTATATGCTTTAAATCGTTCTTTGTCCATCAGTTTTCTTCTTTTTTCCTTTTCTTTTCCCCTTTTTGACCCTTTTTTGTATTTTATACTCCCTATGATTCGCCCTCCCTCCTCCGTCTTTTCTCTTAACTTTCTCATTTTCCCACTCGCTTTGCATGTGAGTTGAATTAGCCTGTGCGTTTGTGTGCTCCTGCTCCCTGTTTGTTTGTCTGTCTGTTTTCTTTTCCAGGGCTACCTCAAGAAACAAGCCAGAGTACACAAGGTGGAGAGTCCCAAATATCACTACGAATAGGAAAATAAAATAACCAAGGTCCCAACGAGAGAGACCAAGAGATACCATTCAAAAAACACTCTCTGAAAGGATAGGCCCTGGACAGTCAAAGAGTCTTCTTGGATATAGCAGCGCTCATAGATACAGAGAGCATTAACAGGTCTCTAAAACAAACAAGAGCCGGAAAGCTAACTAAAATGACGAAATGAAAGACCTCTCCTCCAAAGAAACTCCAAGAAGAAATGACAGCTAATGAACTGCTCAAAACAGATATCAGCAGCATCACTGAACAAGATTTTAGAAGAATAAT